>NC_060040.1:8684127-8990503 GCF_905333055.1 Maniola jurtina | reverse complement strand
ATAGGACCTTGCCTGTTTTAAATGGTAAGATCCTAATGCAAATCTTTTTAAATCATTTAAAGTTAATCTTGGAAAATCATCTAAATGAGGAGCACTGCTATCAATGCTTTGGAAAATCGTACGCCTTCTGTTTATATGTTCCCTTTGAATAAATTCCGAAAGATAATTTGGCATATTCAATCTTGCCCGAGCAATATTAAGATACTCCACATGTTCCGGTCTGTCGTCAATTGTAGGGTGGAATTTATTCAAAAGGGAGCAAGCTATTTTAAAATCAACCATAAGGTGCCTTGACGCTCTATTAAAATATTCCTGCCGAAATAACTTAAAGTCTCTTTTTATTCTACCATTTACAACCTCAACAACCCACCGACACATTGTCACACATCTAGATTTATTAGCCTGTTCGGTGGTTAATTGGTGTTCATTTTCCAATAATGATTCAGGCATATAAGTTTTATAATTATATCTCTGTAATTGAGGAATCACATCCCTGAATCCTCTATCCAAAATAAACACATCACGGGGTCTAAAAAATGAGCGCATTGGACCATTTTCATTATCAAACAAAGCACTCATAATTGATGAATCATTTTGTGTCGCTTCATATGGTCCTACACACTCTAAAATATACCCATCACAACAAACAAACAAGAATGGTTTAACAAGATTAGCATATTTATGCAAACTATAAGTCCGTTTTTGGTACAAGTAATTACTGCTGCTTTGGACATAAACATATGTACCATCACATAAAACAATAGCAGGCTTAATATTTGAAGCCATGCTGGCATCCCCAAAAAATCCCTCTGGTATTGTCCTATTGCGTGATGCCACATTTTGGATGGATATGTGATTGATTCCTAAATATCTAGAAACAAACTGTACATTTAAACAATTTCTTACAATATTCATCTTTCTTTCTAAAGTAGATCTTGGTATTTTAAATAGTGTTGACAGCCTTTCATTGCTATCACCTGTTCTTAGTTTGACCAAAAATATACTAAGAGATACAGAAGGGTTTGGAAAATGATCATACAACATTGGAATACAGATCAATAGCTCATTAAATTGCTCTGCATTAAGTCCCAACCAATAATGGGCTAAATGTTGATCCATCGAGTTTATGTTACTAAAATCTATGTTTCTTTCTGCAGCTTGTTCCAGTCTTGAAAATATATCATCAATTTGATATCCAGTAAAATCTGAATGAGGGGTCTCAAGTTCATCCCATTGATGGCTGCGCAAATGATATTCACAGATTCTAGCTGTGAAGGGAATATATTTTTTGTATTGTATCAATAAAACTTCTTTTATAGCATTGGGCACTAAAAGGCGTTCCGTATTCTCACATCCAATAAACATACAACGACGAGAACTTGCAGAAACTCGTTTGTACTTTTGTGAATTAATTTTTGATTGTGTTCGGGGCAATTGTTGCTCTCGCGATGGTGGAACCATTTGAGGCAGTGGAGGTGGTTCAGGAATCACGGCATCTGGGATGTCAACTTCCATAGGGTCAGAAACCATTGGCTCCAGCAAGGGTCTGTTCATGTCATGAAGTGCTTGTCTTTGCACATTCCTTGTTGCAGCTTCCCAACAAGCACGATAAACGCGTTCCAAATGTCTGACCTAAAAAATAAGATTGATTACCATCTTTATTTTTTGTGTAATAATATCAAACATGCAATTTAAAACAGTAACTCTGCCATGTAAATAACACTTACATGATGAGCTGGAGTCCATCTTAAGATAAAGGTCCTTTGAGGACTGTCTTGAGAAACTTGGTGAGTTCTTCGACTTGCAATTGAGATTCCACATCCAAAACATACGTTTAGATGTCCAAGAGCAGGAGATACCTCTACTTGAGATGGAGTTGTGTTTGTTAGCCCGCGCTCTTGTAATAGCACTAAACATTCAATACATAGAATGTCATCAGAGGATACCTGAAAAGGTTTTATTTTATGAAAATCAGGGTAATGTTACACCATTGTATGTTTTTAGAAGTTTATTATTATAATATATAGAATGCATATTGGCTTTTGGATGATGTTGAATTATATTTCTTATAGACACTGCCCTACTTATCTGTCACGTATACACACACACACACATATATATAAGGTATCTAAGGAAATAGCTGCAAAGGTTACCTAGGCGGGTAAACATAAGTGTGTATGAGACAAAACTGTACAGTTTCTATGTACAAATGACACTTGTTTATCAAGTAAATATCCCCTCATAAATGCTACATAAAAACTAACTATGGTAGGTATTATACATTTAAAACCTATGATAAATAATAAATATAAAAGGTTATGTAAAAATGATGCACATTCAAACAGCCTGTAGTGTAGATATATACAGCTGAACATAGGCCTTCTTCTTCTTCTTCTTCTCTCTGGGCTGGTTTCCGCACTTAAACGTTTCCGTCTGTTGTGCGTGTGTTGCCCCTCCCCGCCGAAGTCTTCACTCCAGCCATCCAAGCTCGCTCCAGAAGCCAAGTAGACCGCCCAGGTTGCCGAGGACTTCATGGAGTGAGGTTGGGGAACCCAAATGGCGTTCTCGTTGTTCTGCCACGACCATGCACTCCAGGAGCACGTGCGTCGGCGTTTCATCGACCTCCATGCAGGCCCTGCACAGAGGACTGTCGGTAACACCTATAACGAAAAGGTGTTTGTTTAGTGGGCTGTGCCCTGTTATGAGTCCCACCACCTTCCTAAGTTTACCTTTGTCCAGGCGGAGTAGTTTGTTAGTTTGTCGTTGAACATAGGCCTTATCATAGACTACTAAATAGCGAATAGTTAAGGGATGTTCATGTAATTGTAAATCTTTTAAGGAACTTAATCATACTTACGATTGTAGGCGTTATCCAAGATCGTAGAATAATTAGCAATTGTTCGTCTAATTCTTCAATTGGTCGTCTTCGAAGATTAGGCGCCAAACTCAGAGAACAATTGACACATCTGCGTGAGAGTGGACGGTTAGCGCGATCTCGACCGGGTGTAGACATATTTAAAGTGTTTAAAAGAGTCCAATGCTCACTTAAAACTAGAATAAGAGTCTGATCGCTCACTTATCGCTCCACTCGATAGCAAATCGTAACGTAACAGAAGTTATTACGGAGGAATTTAAAAATTCAACTCAACGCAAAACAAACAGCACAAAACAATTGTAAGCAACAACCGGCCGGCTTTGACACTGCATGGTGTTGCTAGGTATAATTATTTTGTCAATCGATTATTGAAATCGATTTTATCAAGTTTTTTTTTAATTTATTATAGGTAAGCGCTTGACCACAATCACACCTGATGGAAAGTGATGATGTGTTCTAAGATTGATGTAGTCATAGTCAGACACATCTATTACAATATTGTAAAGTGTCACGAAAAAATAATAAACTGGATTCTACGATTTTACTCTACCTAGTTACTTAGACAAAAATGTTAATAGATTTATTTTTTTGTATAACGACATAATATAATGTTTAAATGGGTTTTTAATACGTACCTATCACGATACAAATGATGTTATTTTATTTGTCAATATTTTGAATCCCGAATTATGGGAGTTAAAATAAACAGCCACACATCATAGTTACCCATGAGCATGATGCAGTCACTAGACCTAGTTTGCCAATACAGACCACAGTGGCGACGGGTTAGAAACGTCAGGTCATGCATTAAAATAAGTTTAACATAGGTAGTTACATAAATAATATATTAATCAGTGTGCACACCAAATCGATTCTATACAAGTATTTTTCTTTCGATACCGAGTAACTATCGAAAGAATGATTCGATTCTAAAAATGCTCGGTATCGAAACAAAAGTATCGAGAGTAATTAATGTTATAATATAGGGTATCCCTAGGTTTGGTAGGCGGATGTACGTCAATTCAGTTGAATAATTATTTATTACATTTTTCAATGATAGAGTGAAAGAAAAGTCGTAATAAAATATATAATCGTAAAAAAATAAGACATTATTTTTAAATTAATTTAAGTTTTGACACGACGCCAAAAAGAGGGCCCGTTCACGGGCAATGTCTTTTATGTTAAGTAACAATCCAGACAATTAATTATATCTATCTATCGCGATATAGGCGGCTGTCCCAGTAAACTACGATAATACTGAGATTAAGTGTGAGCTGCTGCAATCTTTTCGTACTGACATCGACACCTAAACAGATTTTGCCTTGGACAATAGAATTGACACTTGATAAGCGATAAAAAATTACGAGTCCTCTAAGACTGCTCCATTTATTTTTGCCCGTTCTTTTTAAGAAAGTTTCGCTAGTAGGTAGGTAATATCAATACTTTACAACTTCAGCCTGTGGATGTCCACTTTTGGACCTAGGCCTTCTCTAAAGAGCGCCACAACACTCGATCCTCAGATTTCCTCATCCAAATATTCTTGAACAATAAAATATATCTTTTCAATAGAAGGTGCATAATATGATTTATGTTTTATTTCAGTCAACTAACTACCAATCTAAAATATGACATTATTAAAATAAAAACAGATTTTAATCATATTGTACGAAAATTCCTTTACCTTTCCACCTACATAAATATTATTCGATTAATTATTTATTTTAAAATAGAGTACATAAATGTTAAACGATACACGTATAAAGAAGATACTTATTTATAAATGTATTCATAAAAATAAGTGATGTTGTTCAAGTAGTACATTTTTATGTCTGTCGTATATTTTACTATGGGTGACTTTTTACGGCAAATTGAATGTGATCATTCATCACAGCCAAAGTGTTCTGACATGGCAGGTGTTTTATTGCTGTTTTACTTAGGTGCATGTTCCATCTGTTGTACAGTATGTATTTACTCATACGTATGTTAGGTACGTCATATTAATTTTGTTACTTTTATTTAGTTAATTTTGTGATATATACCTAGATATAAATTATGGCATGTAGATATCAAAAGTGTAACCCGAACTTATCGAAGATATTTTTGCGTCTTGTTCTTTCTACGCCTTTTGATACAATAGACAGACGTGATCTATCGGTTTGTACGTAGGTACTTACTGAAATATATTATTGTATCAACCTACAGTCTACACAAACGACGACGTCACGGATTAGTAGTTAGTAAAGCGACCATGCAATTTGTACCTGGTAGGTTTAGCATCAATGCAATACTGAATAATAGGTTGGAATTAACAGTGTTTTCAATCAATTAAGCTTCAGAATGTGTGTCGAGGAACGTAGATATATATACAGGATGTTTGGTAATTTGTATATAAGGACGACACGTACCCATGCAACTTTGATCTGATAAATACAATGCTGAAGTATAATGACCAAATAAAATTATAAAAATTTCCATACAAAATTAAAAAAAAAATTATGTCAAAGTTAAGGCCATCTTTAGATAGGCCAAGGCCAACGATCTCAGTGAGTTAGGGCACGTTAGGGCCATGAAAACTTGGACATTAAAAAAAAAAAAAAAAAATTGTATGAAATTTGTATTTGTATATTTGAAGGAAATTTTTATAATTTTATTTCGTCATTTTACTTCAGCATTGTATTTATCAGATCAAAGTAGCATGGGTAGGTGTCGTCATTATATACTAATTACCAAACACCCTGTATAATACATGTTCTATTTATACGGAAATTGTCTAATTGGTGTCCAATAAGCCTGCCTATACGATAGAGTAGGCAAAAAGTATCCCATCATTCAGTACCATCATCATGATCACCCATCATCGGCTCACTACTGAGCACTAGTCTCCTCTCAGAATGAGAAGGATTTGGCCATAGTCTACCACACTGACCCAGTGCGGATTGGCAGACTTCACACAACTTTGAGAACATTGTGAAGAACTCTCAGGCATGCAGGTTTCTCATGATAATTTTCTTCACCGTTAAAGCAAGTGACTTTAATTGCTTAAAAAAAAGCCTTGTCTAGCTTTACATAGATTAGCCAATGTCAAGTTTGTAATTATTTACAAGTTAGGGAAACTATACCAAGTATGGACTTCGTCTGTGCCGGCGCGGCTCGCCGACACACGCGCAGCGCCCCTTTAGAGCGTTTCCCAGTCAGTTCCACCACCAAAAACACCACTAAAACACAAAAACCGGCCACTTTTAACAAAAAAAAAAAAAAAAACCACTCCAAAAAGGCAACGCACACGCGCCAGCAAACGCCAACACAGACGAAGTCCATCCAAATAGATATCCTTATCATCGATGTATATGGATGGGCCCTTCGAAGAAAAAAAATGCGCTCACAAGTTAAAGAGAATTGGCAAAAGTCTCTGCATCACGCATCAGTCGGCCGCACACGCTTTATCGTATCGCACGTGTTTTTGACTGTCGAAAATGCCGTCATGTGCGGTCAAATCTTGCAAAAACCGTACGGAAATCCATCAAAAAAAGATGGAATAACATTTCACTCGTAAGTATATCGTTTTCTCATTTAATTTAACGTATAAGCTGGGTATATTTTTAATTTTGCTATGATTAAATATTTGCCGCAAAAATATCGTATAATTGGAATACAGAAAGAATGGAGTCGTGTTATTTTTTTTGAAGTAAAACTTTTTATTAGCGTATGACAGACTACTTATGATCATGAATATATTTAACTATGATTGTATGTTTGTAAGTATTTAATTATGTATTTTTGTATATAATTAACTGTTTTACTATGTATGTATATTTGTACTAGTAGACTAGCGATGTTTCCGATATTCGCATCCTCACCCGCAATTGTGAAGGTTACGCATTGATTTGGGCATCCACATCTGCATCTACAATAATAATAATCAATGCGGATAGTCACGCGGATGCGGATGTTGCAAGTCGCGAAAACTATATATGTATGTTTGAGTGTATACATGCTTATATGTATTTTTTATGTATTTAACTATGTATGTTTATGTATGTGTTTAACTATTTAACGATGTGTGTATTTTGTATGTATACGTCGTACGTATGACGTAGCTATATTTTAGCGATTTTGCGGGCATCCGCATCCGCAACGGCGAAGCTGCCGCATTGATAGAGGGTTCCGTACTACAGAAGTTTTTTTGGTATGGTTTATATTATTACATATTATTTGTGAAAATTCTTTGTTAGATTCATTAAATGCTCATATCTGCACTAATAATATTTTTAACGCAAAAAAAAATTGACGAAATATTGCACAAAACAGCTCCATTCCATCCTTGTTCTTTTTAATAATAGAGAGTTGACGCTCGCGTCAAATTCACTGACGAGTTCAATGACGTATTATTTATTTTTATAGGCTCATTTTTGTAAACGGATTTATATGGGAATGACTTATCCTTATACATCGATGATCCTTATGTATTCATTAATACATAGGTAAAATAATTTACTAACCGTTCTGAAACCCCTTAGAGACAGTGCAGTCTATCTTATTACTATCCATAGGATCCATAGGGATGATATCACACTAAGTAAATCCAAGAAATATTTTATCTCGTTTCGGTTTAGTTCGATGATTCGTGGAACACATATTTTTTTACCGAAACCCAAATACCAATTTTCATGGATATTACTTGAAAAAATTACAAACTTTGAAAAAGTAGCCTATGTCAACAGCTCTCTAGTTCTTGTAATCACCTGAACCCGTTTCTCCGATGAGACATGATTGAAGGACAAACCGACAAACAAGTAAACACACTTTTATATCTTTTATTAAGAACCTGATATTATGGGTAGTGATGGGTATCGCCTAATTACGAAGCTACGCTCAATCTATGTATAATCAGAAATGAGAGACGAAGAGTCTATGACGTTACTACTGACGATCGAAAACTTTGCTTTTATTTCGGTATCAGGTGTCTGCCTTAATTTGAAAGAGTATCTTTCCATGGCCTCACGGCAACAGGTGAGAGGTTCGGCGCATGCGTGGCGCGCGCGTCGATACCGCGCCCCGACCCCCGCGCACCGCGGCGACCCTGCTCATTCACACCCGCACACATGCTCCCAGCCACATACGTACGCCGATTTACTACTACAATTACAATTTCTATATTCATTATATAAACTAATCTCTTCCTTCAGAAATAATCTTAAACTTACTAAAATACGTGGTAAATACTACGTAGGTAGTAGGTACTTAGGTAAAGTTACCTTACTTTGAAAATTGTAACACATTTAAATTTTGATTTCTGTGATGTTACCACAAATACGCGGTTTTCGGATGTTGCCCTTTAGTTGTGCTATAAGAGCTACCCACTTGCCCAATTTCATGATTCTAGGTCAACGGGAAATATCCTTTAGGATTACTTGACAGACTCGACAGACGGACAGACGGACAGACAGCCATACGGACAGACAGACAGACAATAAAGTGATCCTATAAGAGTTCCGTTTTTCCTTTTGAGGTACGGAACCCTATAAACCATGGGAACTCTAATTTTCCGGGATAAAAAGTAGTCTATTTCTATCTTCAGGGTTCAAACTATTTTCGTACTAAGGATGCCAAGAACATCACACACGTGGATATCGATTTTTAACCGAAAAAGAGGGGTAAGTATATTATAAGTTTGACGTGTGTATCTTTGTATCTGTGTATCTGTCTGTGGCATCGTAGCTCCTAAACTAATGAACCGATTTTAATTTAGTTTTTTTTTTGTTTGAAAGGTGGCTTGATCGAGAGTGATCTTAGCTATAATAATCCAAGAAAATTGGTTCAGCCGTTTGAAAGTTATCAGCTCTTTTCTAGTTACTGTAACCTTTACTTGTCGGGGGTGTTACAAATTTTTAATTTACACTTGTTAAACATGCCGTGGTAATTCTCTGATTTTCCGGGACAACAAGTAGCTTATGTTCTTCCACGGGATGTAAGCATGCCAATGTAAGCTATCTATGTACCAAATTTTGTCAAAATCGGTTGTACGGATGGGCCGTGAAAAACTAGCAGACAGACAGACACACTTTCACAATTATACTATTAGTATGGACTAGCTGATGCCCGTGATTTCTTTCGCATGGATGCAAGGCCCTTCAGCCGCGGCAGCTGAGACCAACCGACCGATAGGACCGATATTTCCTATCCCCTACCTATTGTATAGGTATTATCGGACTAGGCTAGAGATCATAATATGGGATTAAATACCTCGTCACGTTCCAGACTTCTATAACAACCTGGGAGCCATAACCCGTAGCAAACAACAATGCGGCACGTTAGTTTAGGCCTTTAACTGCCTATAATTTAACCAACCCGAATATTGACAAAAGGCTTCACAACGCGTGTACTAAACGATCGATCACTACTCCACTAAGTGCCTTAATACGACCGCTTCCAAGTTCTATATAAAGGCATAATAATAGACTTTACTACGAATTTTTCAATAAAAACTCAGAAACCTTTCATTAAAAGTAAGAAGAGCTACAAAAACAAATTAGTAGAAATGGTACTTACTTTAGTGTTTTACTAACTGAATGGCAAATATTATAATAAAAATTAATTAAAGTTTCTAACCCCAGTGGTTTAGGCTGTGCCATGTGCGGTTAGGTATATCAGTCAGTTAGTAAAGACAAGTCTTTTTATAAGAATTTATAGAATTGGTGCTCGCTTCACTCGCGCTTCTATTTTATGCTCATCCTACTTTCTCGCTCAAAAGCATCTTTAAAACATAAAGCTTTGTGATAGCTTTCCTAGTTTTTGTTATGCTTTCAAAGCTATTTAAGCTATCTGTACACACTTAAAGGATAAATTGACACGTACCGCAAAAAATCAATACATATACACTTGAGATTTTACATGTAGGTAGATTTTCTCAGTGGTCTTTACTAGGAAAGGATCTTCAGAAATTCCATACGAGCTCTACCTTCAACAAAAAAAAATCGAACTCGATACGCTTGCACTTCTTTGTGCTTATTTCCTTGACCTTGCTGTCAAATTGAAAGAAAAAATACTGATAAAAAATACCAACATGTCGGGCCACTTTCTTTCTCATTCGAGAGGGTTCGTAAAATTTCGCCCAAAATATAAGTTCCGTCCTGAAATTAACTCCTGGCCTTACTATACATAACCGAAGCACACAGAAAATAAGCACCTGTATTATTTGATAATACGTAGATTCCTCCTACATTAATGATATTACCCATAAACGTGAGCCTTAAGCCATTGAACCTAAATCACAGTTCTCAAAAAAACATTTTATTTTATTTTGTAAGTTTGAACGCCTTACGTAACATTTCATAAAAGCAATTTTCCCCTTTAACATTTCCCGATGACATAATTCAAAAGGATTCCGATCGGAAACCAGAATCAATAAAAGTATGATGCTCAGCGGCAAACTAAACGATGTACTTAACCAATTGAGCCCGCTTTACCTACGAGTAAGTAGATGTTTCTAAAAGTACGTTTTGGCTTTTAAGGTGATATGATTATTGAATTACTAATCAGATAATATTAAGTTATAGTAGGTAATATTGAAGTAAATTAAGCGAAAAGTTTTAGCACTACAATAGAGTAGATAGAGAAGACAGAAGGATTGAGGAAGGATCAACAAATGTTTTGTGTGGCCTAACGCCTTTTACTGGTGAGGTATCATGACATTTTAAAAATTTAATACTTAAATGAATCTTCTTCATTGCATTTATCACATAATTAAGGCTTGCCTCGTAAATAAATACTAAATGAAAATAACTAAGTATACTGGTAAAATATATGGACAATAATTTATGATTTCTTGACCTGTAGACAGAAGGTTCTAGAACTTAATATTAAATTAAGTAATTTGCAAAGCTGAATGATTTCAAAGCATAGTTTGTTCCAACCATAAATTTAGTATGTACTAGATCAACAATGACAGATTACCGGTGTTACAAAAAATGAAACGTAAATGTGTGCGTGAAATAGAGTTGTCTTGACTGTAGCATTGTATTATCGATAGTCTTACTGGCGAAATCATAGGACACTAATGAGTTAGTTTAACGACGTGAAGTAAACAGTATCTTATAATCTTAAAAAATCAAATACATTTCAAATACACAAATAGCAACAAAGCTAAAGCTGGGTAACAAATTATTATTTATTAATGAAATGACTTGGTGCAGCTACTACAAATAAGCAATTTATAATAATCTATATGTATATCACGTTGTCAAGAATAAAAATGCGTAAGTATGGATGTTTCTGCGTGTTTTGGGATTTTCATAAAAATTACCGGAATTTGTTAGTTTTCCACCCCTATTTTTTTAAAGGGTGCAAGTCAATATAATTTGATTAAATACAATAACACTGGTATAATGTCTAAGTGACAAGTCAATAAAAATAAATAATATACATATATGGCGCTCAATTCATAGCTAATGACCTCCCCGATAAGCACTTAAATACAGTAATGTACGGATTACCCATAACCCTGTATATGAAATCTAAGTCACACCAAATAAAAAGGAAAACCGGCCAAGTGCGAGTCAGACTCGCGCACTGAGGGTTCCGTACTCGGGTATTTTTTTAAACATTTTGCACGATGATAAATCAAAAACTATTATGCATAAAAATAAATAAAAATCTGTTTTAGAATATACAGGTAAAGCCCTTTCATAATATGATACCCCACTCGGTATAGTTATCTTACTTTGAAAATTGAAACATATTTTAATTTTTTGTTAAATGGTGTAAACACAAATTCACAGTTTTCAGATTTATTCCAGTATTTGTGCTATAAGATCTACCTGCCTACCTTTCATGATTATAGGTCAACGGGAAGTACCCTATAGGTTTCTTGACAGACAGACAGACAGACAGACAGACAGCTTAAGCCTATCACATCAAACCTACCGGCAGACACGATTATCGACTATCGATACTTGTGACGTCATCACTTTGTCAATCCCTATCGTAACCAAACGTTTTTAAATTTTACACAAAATATCCAAAAATTCTTCATTTAGCAATGTAATTTGATGATAAGTCTTAAGGGAAACCTATCATCTAAGCTTCCAATAGTTATTTTGCCTAATTTTCAAACAACAAATGACGAAATAATGATTATAAACAATTAGTATAAATAATCAGTAATTACCTGTGAAACGTGTATTTACGCGGATTATAACGTCTTGTAACGTCACATTCGCTCACTGAACAAGACACCATGGTGGCAAGACATAGATTTTACGTTTTAATCGTAAAATTATTTAGTTAATGCAAAAAATCACCTCGACTTGGAACAGGCCGAACTCATAACAGGACTCTCTCCGTCACTTACTCCATACAATCGTAGTTCCCATTTCATTTGAATATTAAGCAACCAAAGTCCATGAAATTTTGCAGACATAGTCTAGAAACTAATATCTGTGTCTGTGGTGTTTTAGATTTTTCTAATAATATGTAGTTTTAAAATTACAGGGGCTCAAAGATTTGTATTTTTCTTTAAAAAAAGGCCCAACTTTGTGCTCGTTTTTCTAGACAATGGAGCAATTTAATGAAATTTGGAAAAACCACAGACCTAGAAAATTTAATGAATATTATGTAGTAAAAAAATTATCGTTATATATTTTATATTGTTATAATTGTGTGGGAACTACGAAAACCAGAAATTACACCCAGAAATCTTGAAAATTTCGTGCTGTCTCGATTTGTGCAAGCGGGGTGGTGAAGTGCGGGGGACGACACGTGAAACTGACAGAAACTGACAGTCTAAACACACGGGCCACATTTAGACTGCACCCAACTCCAAACTTGTCGATAGGTCTAACTAAATACACTAGTACATTTCAACTTGCGTTAGACGTATGCGTTACCTACTCAGACGTTGCCTGTAGATAAAAATATGTCTCATGTTTGCTGGCAATAGCGCATGCATCAAACCCTGCAAGTTGCAACTCTCTTGCAACCTATTCCTCACGCACAGCTTTAATATTATAATTTTTGACAATGTATACTATATGTAATGCCATATCACAGGTCACTCTCTGATTTATTGCTAACAATTTACTTCCAAATGCAAAGAAATCTAAGTGTGTTGAATTCACACTGCCCAATACCAGGACCTTAAATGACATAAGTTCATTGATAAATAATCATATGTTGAAAATAAAGGAGAACCCCGTGTTTCTCGGTATAATGTTAGATGCAAAGCTTCTATGGAACACCCACATATCAACACTTGATGGTAAACTCAGCTCTGCTGCTTACACTGTTAGAAAAATTCGACAGGTACTGACGTGGAAACTGCAAAAATTGTATATTTTGCCTATTTTCACTGTATTATGTCTTACGGACTCTTGCTATGAGATAAAGCGGTAGATATTGAAAAAAAAATGTATTACAGAAAAGGACAGGACGTGCAATTTATAATTTAAAACCGCGCGCTGCCATACAATAAAAATATAAGGAAATAAGTACCTTATCTATTATCTTATAGTAGCTTTTAAATATATTTACAACTAGCTAATGCCCACAGCTTCGCTCGCGTGGATTTAGGTTTTTAAAAATCCCGATCCTTTCATTTCCCAGAACAAAAGTTGCCTCTCCGTAATAGCCCGTCCCCGGGATGCAACTTGTTTCTGTATCACGTAAGAATATTTAAACGGATGATCCTTTTCAAATCCCGAGGGATCACCAGGATTTAGGAATGCAATTTCTTACAGCATCCTATACCTTCAATATCAATTAATAATCGACGCTTTTTAAATCCCATTAGCTTTAGTAGTCAGGTCCCCTGCAACATCAGGATTGAGGAGTTGGAATCCAAATTTTTTATTGAACAATGTCGCAAACTTTCTTTATCGATTAAAAAAACTACCCAAAATTACGCAGTTAGGTTACCTGCCAAATTTCATGGTTTTGAGTCAACGGGTACCCTAGAGGTTTTCTTGACACACACGACAGACAGACAGATAGACAACAAAGTGATCCTATAAGAGTTCCGTTTTTCATTTTGAGGTACGAAACCCTAGAAAACGTAGGAACGGCATTCCGAACCAGTGGTAAATTTGTCTGACCATCCAAAAACACTTTGAAGTTTACCTAAAAGTTTACAGGAATAAAAATTTATCATTGTATTCCATTCCATTTCATTCTATTCCATTCTGTTCAAAGATAAATAGATAATAAAAATATTTGTCACCGAAACAATAATTTACGATACATCAACCAATATCAATTTTACTGATGACAATCTGACTATTACCAAAGTGAACGACTACTATAATATCTATTATATACGACTAACATAATATGTATTATAAATTGTGTGCCGTTTGCATTCTCACTAGGTTCTCATTAAGTTTGTTTTATTTGGTTAAACTTTCTGGCATTTATATTGTTATGACGTTTAATTGGCAAACAGTCTGTTTATTGGCTCAAACTCAAAAATTCAGCCAATCACAACAAAGAAAATATTGTAATAATGATTGATGCAGCTTTCTGTAATTGAAAACAAAATATTTGACATTAACTTGAATGTGACAGTGTTTTCCGAATAGGGTTGCCAGAGGCCCCGTATTTTACTGGTTACCCCGTATTTCGGGATACAGAAACCTGGCTGGCGAAATCAAACACTGACGTTATGTCCAGTAGAAAGAATATTTTCCTTTTGCGGCAATGCGTAGCCGAAACCCACTCGATATTGATCATGGTCGTAGCCAAGGCAGCGGGGCTTGGTTTGAGGATGTAAGCCTTTTTTTATACAAGTTAGCCCGTGACTTTAATCTTTTCTAGTGGTAAGTGATGATGCAGTCTAATTTCTTGGCCGTTAGGGCCATAGTAACCATATAACTAGCCATGACCGAAGCCTCCCATCAGACCAGAAATTTAGAAATGGCAACTGCGCCTGGGAATCCGTCAAAAACCTAAGCCTAAAATAATACTTACACTATTTCTTGCATTTGCTTACCAATTTTTTTTGGAAATATATCAAACATTTCGCGCTCACTTCACTCGCGCTTTGAATTTGTATTACTTGGTGTAAACTCCGCAATTTCGTTTGCATGAATTTAGATTTTAAAAAATTCCGTGGGGGATTTTCCGGGTTAAAAAGCCGCCTAAAAAAATGTCTGGGATGCAAGTTACCTCTGAATAGTAAGTACCAAAATTTTGGTAAAGAAGATGGGCCGTGAAAGGGTAGATAGGCAAATAGATATACTGTCGTATTCGTAATATTAGTATGGATAGGAAGCTTTAAAAATATAATCTTGCTATGGCTAAACTCGTTTCCCTTTCACTTTAATTTTTTCTGTATTGAACCAAAAACACTTACGCTCACTGCGCTCGCGCTTTTTTATTGTTGTATTTTATCTCACTGACAAATTGAAAGGCGAAATTCCACTAACCAGGTAATTAGCCCATAAAGTTGAGCGAATGTTTTTTTCCTCATGACAGGATTCAGTTCCGGCCCTGATAAAACCTCTCCCGCAATCGATTCCTGGCTACGGCCATAGTATTGATACTGTGAAGGTGGAATTACAAATTAAATGTAATTTTAAGTTAAAATGAAAAGATTGTATGCATGAAATGTATAACATTTTGCTTTACAAAACTTAAGAGTTTTTAAAAGCTATTTAAATAAATAAATCTTTTATTTAAAACCACATTGCAAACACAGTTCACCAATCAAGACACGGCAACATACGGAGAAAAAATACAAAACTTACAAATAAACTAAAATATCTAAATAGGCTTTCCATGCATTTCAGAGAGAACCACCGCCTATTTCTTTAAATACTTCAAATTTTCAAATTTCTTCAAATCTAAACCCCGTATTTTTGATGGTGGTAGCCTGTAAATCAAAAAGAGGCAGGTGGCAACCCTACTACTTCCTAGACAGAATTTAAAAATTGTTTTCATTACTCGGTATGCCTACTGCCATAGTGTGACAGAAAGTGTGACGGTAGTTGTGACCTCTGATTGGCCGACTCTCTTTCACTATTTGCTAAAATTGATGATTGCAACAACAATTTTTTCTTTTTTGTAATCGAAAACAGAACACGGACGTCAAACAGGTTGACTAATTGCAATCATTTCTGACCGGCTAACATTGTTCCGCTAGTGGCTCAAACTCACTGTCGCAGCAAGAACATGGTAAATTCAGCCAATCACAGCAATTTCAATTGGTTATCACAAATGTACCGATCTAGGAACCGAGAATGCACGAACCAGGGCAGATAGAGATAAGAACAATAATATCATACGTAGGAAATCGACGGGGGATCGTTGACAACGATAGCCATAAGGACCGATACTCACGTAAACAATGACTTATCGGCATCTTGTTTCGCTATCTCGCTTTCGCTCGCGGCAGCGTGTCTTATCTAACTACTCTCGCTCCCTCACTTTGTCAGTCTTTGAGCGAAGCGAAAAATCATAGGTCTATGGTTCCAACCCAAAATGGTTTACAATGGTTTACTTCGAAACACTTTTAATTATATTACATATTCAACAAGTTGACCTTTCACGACACATTTTACATACCCGGGCCTATCTACCCAATGTGAATATTTCATGGTGCCAGTAATTAATATGAACTTCGTTTCTTTCCTAAAATAAACGCTCATTTCAAACAATTAAAAAGGATATGGAAGGATTTCAACCATGTTTTGTTGTATTTTTAAAACTAATCCTTATTTAATATTGGTAAAGAGTTAAATTACAGCCTCCCGGGGAAGAAAATGAATTAATTTTTATCCCGGAAACAGCAGAATTAATCATTATCACCCGCATCAATTATTATTTATTTAGCTAAAAATATTAAAAAAAAAGAAATTACTAATTCTTTTAACTCTACGCCTTTGCATCTCGTAGCATGGTTCGTTTGACGTGGGAACAAAACCAATAGGATAAGATCTCAGACATTAAACAAAGTACGATCTTGAATAGCCTGAAATAAGGCTGTGCTGATAAATATCGGAGCACGATTGAATCTATTCAATGGAGGGAATTTATTGTCAACTGTTACCGGTACGACTACAGCCAGCTAGGGACGAGATTTCATATTAAATATTTGAATTTAAAAGTTTTCTTGAATATCATCCGGCATAGATCATTCCAGTTTATTTATAATGTGAATAGTTACTCTGAATAATAGGTATATTTAATTCATTCCAACACATAATAAAGGTGTTCTATTCTATAGATAACTAGCTTATGCCCGCGACTTAGTCCGCGTGGACTACATTTACCACTATTTTACCCAATTTTAGAATCTTCAAAAATCCTTTCTTAGTAGATGTTTACGTCATTTGCACGCCTTTCAGCCCGATCCAACCAGAAGGTAGTTTAAGCTGCGCGTTGATAGATCAGTCAGTCAGTCAGTCAATATTATTATACTAATATACGTCTAGTAATGTTACCCTAGGAAGTAGTGATAGCCTAGTGGTTAAGACGTTGGTCTCCTTTTTGGGGGGTCAGGGATTCGATAGCTGGATGTTTGCTCCCCGAGAGGTGATGGACTATTTTCGATTTGTTCATAATTTTACTGTTTTTATGTGTTGTTCTATTTAAGTGTTGGTAAATCATTAGCTTATGATATTACGATCTACTACCTACCAGATAATTAAAAACTCTTTTACGATATTGTTTTGCATTTCTATGAGTTCTGTAATAATTGCCTTACCATTTCAATGTTTGGTGATAAATCAGGTTACCATATCCAAATAGCCGATACATCGAATTCCCAGTAGCAATTATGCAATATACATTTCAATCAAATGCATCAAATTAAAACTTGAAAAGTGCTAAAAAATTCAGAAAACTTGTACAATTGCTTTGACATTGGGTAGCAAAAACAGAGTGAACTACCAGTGACCCCTAGGCCTGGCTTTCCCACAATGACAAACAGGTGACAAAGTTATGCTACAATTATATCGAAAAGGACAGAAACGTTAATAAAAAGATAGCTTCCACAAATCCACACTATAATACTAAGTATATAATATTGTATAATTCTTTAAATTATATAGTTAGGTAAGCATTTTCTTGCTAGTAGGTAATACAATCTCAAATGTGGATTTATAACAACAATGTATGTCTATCCTAGTGTAAAACGACTACATGTGTATTTGAAAAGAAACAAGCGAAAATAAAAGGCTATTTCTACCTACTTTATGCACGAAAAAAGCAAGCGGAGCGTGAGGAAATAGAGGGAAATATATTTTCACCTCTGATTCCGAACTCTGTGAGACCTCAGCCTATATGAAAAGCAAATTTTATGAATAATGCATGAATATGAAATGGCATTTTACTGATTTTAAATAAAGATTCTGCACTCTTTTCTTCAATGGCTAGTCTTCACTTATGGATGCCGCAGGTTTTCTACGGACTGCTTGCATGAATTATTAATGTTTCTACAGAATTCTGATTCATCGCACTGAATGATTTTAGCTATATAACTGACTAAGTATATTACTTTTTTCGAGTAATTAATACTGTTTAAGTGCTGAATTCAAAAATAAAAAAGTGACTTTTTACTTTTTGAAATTTTACTTAACTGACAAAAAAATAAATGAATATCCCAATATTCATTTTTATTTCAGTTCCAACATAACAAACGTATAGCGTACACTTATTTACTATTCTTGTCCATCGCGATCAAGAATATAATTAATGGAATTATGGATTCATGATATAAATACATTTTTGAAGAAGTGAATGAATCAAGATATACAATACCTATTACCTACTTTTACTTATGTGTGTGTGAAATTTTTAAGATGGGTTTAACTAAAAGTACTTGTAGCTTTTCTTTGTATTTTTTATTATTGTACCTATATGTTTGCAGGATATACTTAAGCATATGAAATTTTTGACGAAAAGTGATTTTTAATGTCAGTAATTATAAAGCTCCAAAAATAATAGCAGTTGCTACCCTAATGATGATTACGTTGGATAAAATTATGCCCAACCTACTCTAGCTATAAAACACCATAATAACATCAATCTAATTTTGGGTGACAATTTTGATTATGCTAACATTGAAGTTGTTACTTATTTTTATCATTTTTAGGGCTCCCTACCCAAAGGGTAAAAACGGAGCCCTATTAATGTCACCATGCTGTCTGTCTGTCTGTCTGCCCGCGTGTCACAGGTGTCTAGCTCGTAGACAATCCTGAAATATTTTTATCATTTCATCGCAGTCTTACTACTGAGCACATAATAATATCTCCTCTCAGAATGACAAGGACCACGCTATCCAGAAGCGGATTGGTAGACTTCATCAGACCATTATAAAGATTTCTCAAGCATCCAAGTTTCCTGCACCTTCGTTTTTCTGCACCGTTAGGTTCAGTACCTATACTTAATATTTTTTTAAAGACAAAAATTTCAAGAGACTATCAGGGACCAGGAGAATGTAAATAATAAATAAATTAATATTAGTATGATTTACCTATATAGCATGTAGCAACCGATATTTTATTAGTGCGACAGGCAATTTTAACCAGGAAACCTTTTCATGCCCAAAACGTCTACGAACACATTTGCTAACCGAATCAAATAAACGAACTGTGAAAATGTACAGCAAACAACTACAAAAAGAAAGGAGACTAACGAAGTAGTACGCTCAAACGGTAGCCAGAAAGAGTTTATAAAGTTAAGAAGGCATGTGTTCCTCTTATTATTACACTCGTAAGTAGGAAATGAAGAGCATTATCTGGAAAATGGGTTAAATTATACCTACGTATGAGAAGGTAGGTAAATACTTACTTAACTAAATAATTATTCTGTTACTCTAAATAAATCTAGTATGGTGGAAATCATACCTAAGTATAGTAGTAGGTTTAGTGTAACATTGAAATTTGAAGACATTTTAAATAAAAAACTTTTTAAGTAAAAAAAATTACGTGTTATGTCAGAAATTTTAGAATTGGATTAGAGGATATGGATGCATCAAACTTTTAATATTTTACATTTTACTAACGATCCACCTCAACTTCACACGGCTGAAAACTAATAGACTAAGAGCCAGCGCGTGCCAGACGTTCGTCATTTTATGAAAGCTGAAAGTTTTCTGTGTATTGTCCCCAGCACAGGGTGGAAAGATCACCGACTACGAAGTTTGGATCATGGTGTGCATTGATAGCTCCCAAAATGTCACGCGTATTATCTATAGGTATAAAGGTGCGTCCGGATTATGTAATAAGAAACTATTGCACTTGCGTAACACTAACTTGCATAATGTTTAATAACACATCTTTGTTTATTATTATATGACCATAATAATAAAAAAATATTAAACCATGTTTTACTATATGGTCTGATTGGAAACTAAGATAGAAAGTGGCTATTGTGAAATTAATCGGACTAATCTACAGCAAAATGTTATAGAATATAGGTCGTTCGGTTTAGCTAAAAGTTTTACGAGAGACTTTAAGTAGATATAGGTACGCCAAGGCGCCAAATCTGCCTACGCTCTTTCTCTAGAGGTCAGTCAAGGACTAACCAGCTCATACATTTGCAGTCCAACTTCATTCGAATTCGCGTCACATAATCGGAAATTTATTTATAGGTGAAAGTGGGTAAACAACGAAATGCGTAAGCAGAGTACAAAGTCTACAGAGAAACTTTTATGGAAACTTCCAAGTGCTTTATCAGATTCAAAGAATTTTGGAAATAAGTATTAGCTTATTCTTGAAATAAGATATTTTTCTAATTCTACACAGAGAAATAAATTATTTATCAAAGAAAAGCTCACCATTATTTCATAGACGTGCACAGTATCTAGTTAGTTTTTTTAACAGGAACAACCAGAGCTATACCGATAATAATGGAAATAAAACAAACGGAGCAACGTGAGGGCATTAAAAGAGCTCCTTTAGTAGGTTCAACGCAGTGCTGTCTCGTATTAGGTATTCAGTGATACATAACATAATACTCAAGTATGATTTCTTCTTGTGCTTCTTCTTGTCTATGCGTAGTTAACCAAAATATCAGAACATTATTTTGATCATGTTACCTTTTTACCGATTTCAAAAACAGGAGGTTTTTAATTCGACTTTATATATTTTATTTTTTTTGTATATTTGTAACGCGATTTCTCCGCCAATTATAAATGGATTTTGATAATATTTTTGATTTGATAGCTCTTATTTTAGAAATGGCTCCCATATTTTGGTAAATATCTGGTGAATATTTTCGAAAATAGAGAACGGAACTCTGACTCGGACTCAGACTCAATTGATACCTAAGAGTAAATTGCTCCCAATCAGTGTACTAGCTTAGTAAACGGTAGGTTTTAACCAATGTGTTAACCAGGCATTGTATACTAGCTGATGCCCGTGATTTCGTCAACCTGGATTAAGGTTGAAGTCGTTTTTTTTTTTATTACACTAGAATGTGCGGCGCGGCGTGTATTTTGTAACAAATTCTATGATTACGTTATGCGCCTTTCGCTGTGAGAACGTTTTCATTTACCTACGTACTTACTTAGGTTGTTTAAACAGATTCTTCCGTTTCCGAATGCCCTTATGCTGCGCTCGTGGGCTAGAGATGTTGATTGTGGTGCCAGACACTGGAAGAAAAGTGTCTATAGCTGGTGCCTATTTATGCTTTCCCTGTCTTATCTTTCTAAAAAATCAAAATAACAGAAATTTATTTGTCCGTGCCTAAATAACTAGCTGGCTATTCACCGACACTTATCAAAACCCAAACACCCAATTTTTCAATTTTATCTTTCTGATTGTTCGAAATAATTTTTGAAGCTGCCAAACCCATTTTGAGGCGACTTTCGCTAGCACGTAAAACCTATGAAAAGATTAATCTAGGCTATTTTATATCACAAAACAACAAAGAGTTGATATAAGTACAAGGGGTAGAAATAGCGAGCAAAAGCCACCTTAAATATGAAGGAATTAGCGAGACAGGCGCTAATGAGCGCATCTCCGCCGTATTTATCACAGTTACAAACAATTGAATAAAACATTGTAATATTTTCGACACGGGAAACGCACTCCAGCAACAAATTATCAATCAAAGTTGAAAACAAGCGCGGGCGTGGAAGCGGGCGGTGCGGCGGCGACGCGGAGGTGCGCGGGGGCGGCGCGGCGCCAGACAGCCCGGCGCGACTGCACGCCGGCACGGTGCATCCCGCGCAGGTGCTGCCGCCCCCGGGGCCTCGCACCTCGCGCCACGCGCCTGACCCGTCGTCCCGTCTGTCTGTCGAGACAAGATGCACAACCCTACCTCAATACAATCAAAATTCAAAATATTTTTATTCAATCAAACTTTTACAAGTACTTTTGAACACATTAAAGAAGCAGACGTTATTTTGCGGAAGTCCATGATATACAAGGAACCAAAAGCTTAATTTGGTATAATCCGCCAAACCAAAGAAATCTGTATGGTGCAACATGCAGCATGCGACACCGCCCGCCCTCCCACTGATAAACATGCAGGAAAAGCCAGCTACCAAGCAAAGCATACGCACCACCACCACGCAGCACCACACAAATCCCAACACCACTCGATGCACGTTTCGCCCCGACACCGGAGTATCTTCAGGATATATAGACCTTACAATGCCTAATTGCAAAAATTTTGGGAGGGTGGACTGTGCATGTCGCATGCTGCATGTTGCACCATACAGATTTCTTTGGTTTGACGGATTATAGCAAATTAAGCTTTTGGTTCCTTGTTGAAGTGCTTTTGAATCGTCAAAGCAACTACCACTGGTTCGGAATGCCTTTCCTACCGAGAAGAACCAGCAAGAAACTCGGCGGTTGCTCTTTTCAAAGATTTGATATTCAATATTATGAAAAGTATAAAAGTACCTAATTGAAGTCCTGCGCATTGCTGGAGCGAGCTGCAGGTTAAATCCACGCTCTTTTATCATTTACATAATCCACGATTGTATAATATGCTTGCATTGGCATTGAGCAACAATATAGACGCAGACCACACTTTTTCCTTGAGATCAGTCATGTGACAATCCCACCTAAAAGCTTTGAGCTTTATAACATTAACGCAAACCATGCTTTTCCCTAGAGCCGTATTATGACAATCTTTTTACATAATATAAAGTTATAACATTGATCGTATCTAAATGCAATGAAGAAGACAAATAATAAATTAAAGTAAAAAAACTTATCCCATATTCCTATCCAAAATAAATCTAAACTTAGAACTTGACAGATAGGCTCAACATGGACACCAATGGTCATGGAACAATATTTTTAGTGGTCTACGTAGTCAGTGATAGAAGTTTTTACTAAGATTTAAGTATCTACTTAAAAATATCGGTTAGGTACAATACTTAACTGATATTTTTAAGTAAATACTTAAACTATTTTTCAAAAATTTCCACTTACCTGCATAGTCAATATCCTTAAACTACTAAACTTCGGAATGAAATCTAAGGGAGTCATGATATTCCAAACGGTAAAATATAAAGCAAGATTTTTATTTCTTACATGGGATGCGTAAAACCCAACTACTTTATTTTCGTCTCGCTGCTGTAATTCGAAAACAATAAATCCGAGTACGTTTCTGAACAAACAATCCGACAGCCTATATTTCACTGAAGTAATCTGAAACATAATAACATGTAACGCTAAAGTTAACTTTCTTGAAAACTACACTTACCGAGTTCTATAACCCGGTTTACTTACAATAATAGGAAAGGGAAATGGCCCGATTGTAGGCAGCTATTTCGGTCGCCTAAAGCTTTCTCACGCATGCCTTCGTTTATTTTAGTAGCCAGTGGTACAAAAATATCATGAAATCACCGACCAAACACTGTGATTAAACATAAAACCCCCAATCAAGGCTTTCGACGTAGTAACCTAAAATCGACGCGATGGTCATTAACATCACTTTTTTGATTCTGCTATATACCACGTATACTTATATATACTATATAGTATATACTATATCTTTGATTTTTAAAGTCGATATAGAAATGAGAATAATTTTGACGATGTAAATAGAACCATATCGCAGGTCACTCATTGGTTTACTGTTAACAATTTGCTTTTAAATGCAAAGAAAACTAAGTGTGTCGAATTCGCATTGCCCAATACCAAGACGACAAATGATTTTAATTTAAGATAAATAATGATATGTCGAAAGTAGAAGAGACCACCGTGTTCCTGGGGACAGCTTTAGATGCAAAGCTTCAATGGAACGCCCATATATCAACACTTGCTGGTAAACTCAGCTCTGCTGCTTACGCTGTTAGAAAGATTCGACAGATAACTGACGTGGAAACTGCAAAAATTGAATATTTTGCCTATTTTCAAAGTATTATGTCTTACGGAATCTTGCTATGGGGTAAAGCAGCAGATATTGGAAAAAATTTCGTGTTACAAAAAAGGGTAATACGCGCAATCTATAATTTAAAACCACACAATTCCCTACGAGAGAGATTTAAGGAAATAGGTATTCTTACAGTAGCTTCTCAATATATTTACACTAATATAATTTTTGTAGTACGACAAAACATTCTTAGTTACAAAAAATCGGTGATTTCCACGACCGGCAAACTAGAAACCGTAATAGGCTCGCATATCCTACGCTCCGCCTCATGAAAGTGGGAAAGTCATTTGTGGGAGTGAGTGTAATATTTTATAATAAAATTCCACAGTCAACTTTAGACAAGTTTAAAAAATCTATTAAAAGTATGCTCCTGAAAAAAGCTTATTATACAATCGAAGATTATATAAATGACAAAAAAGCTTGGATTCGACTCGCTCCAGCAATACACGGCTCTGCAATTGCTTGTATAGTATGCCATTATTGTAAATTGAACACTTGAAAAGAGCAACCACAGAGTTTCTTGCTGGTTCTTCTCGGTAGGAACGGCGTTCCGAACCAGTGGTAGATTATTTTGACGATTCACAAGCACTTGTGAAAGTTTAATTGAATAAAAATATTTTGAAATTTGAATTTGAAATTAGAAGTCCAAAGAAGAAAGATTAGTGTTGGAAGGAAGAATGAACTCCAGCTCACCAAAGACGCAAACGGTTGTACCATGCAAGGGGGTGAACAGAGCTTAGATACCCGAAGTTAAATCAAGTACTAACATCAAGTGATCTCTAGGCACTCGATGATAATGATGACCCCAGTGTACCCTTCGAGCGAAGTCAACTACCACCTAGACGAGTTACCAGCCATGGTTTATGAAACCCATGTCCCGGAAAATCTAGCTTAGATTTAAAGTGGTAGTCCAAGACATGCCAGGTGCAGTGCAGCTTTTCGGGGTGCGCACGGCATTTACACTTTTACAGTGCATCGTTTATAGGGGAAATATGATGTGGAAGCAGTTTCTAGGAACAGAGAAAAAAGTTCTAGAATGCAATAAAGTCTTCAGTTCGGGATAAATCCGGTGGGAAAATATCGTCTCTATCTTGTGCACCCCCACACTAAGTGTTCCAAGACTTAAGGAAGAGAAAAAAGAGAAAATAAAGAAGTGGAAAACTTCCGTGTTGATTATCATTATAGAACCCAAAATCAATACAAGTGTAAAGTAATAATTTATTACAACCCCGATAAGTGAAGGTAACTAGAAAAGAGCTGATAACTTTCAAACGGCTGAACCTTTTCTTAACGGCTTTTCTTAGATTATAGCTAAGAACACTCTCGTTCAAGCCACCTTTCAAACAAAAGAAAACTAAATTAAAACCAGTTCATTAGTTTAGGAGCTACGATGCCACAGACAGATACACAGATACACACGTCAAACTTAGAACACCCCTCTTTTTGGGTCGGGGGTTAAAAATAACATTCTAAAAGAGACGCTGCTTAAATACGGGAAGAAGACTCGTTGGAATAAATAAACGGTTGAATTTAAGTGACTTAAAAAAAGACAAAGCAATTATATCGTAGATTTCTTGAGAAGCTAACAAGGGCATCTGAGCTTTGGCTGACCGCCAAGTTTTCCTGGCATACGTAAATTGTGAAAGCGTTATCTAGCAGCCACGCACTGCCCGATCTCAACCCCACGCAAATATGGCGTGGAAAAGTGAAAATAAGAGACGTTCTACACAGCTGTCCAGGACGTTTGTTATTTCTTATACATTCTGACTTCACAACTGTTCCTTGAAAAAATTCAAATTTTTACGAAGCTTAAAGCTGTTTTACGCCGGAGCAAAAATATGCAATAATGCCGTATGCTCGAAATGGAAACATTATATTAACGGTCTTATACGATATATCATGTTAAGGGAACGTCTTGGAAGAATTGGAATATTGGATATACGATAATCTGAAGATTCTTGCTGTTACGGATTTTCGGGTATTTGTAGATGCCTTCGGCTTCAGTCAATCCGGAAAGACTCACCCACCATATTTTCTGGTTCCATAGAAGGAGATCTTGGAGTTTACCCGGATATATTTTAATAAAACGTTAACACACGTTCTTCTTAATCCAGTTCAAAACAGAGAGAGAGAGAGAGAGAGAGAACGATACATTATTGACAGATTAAATTACCATACTATTGACACAGATTAAATATGATTAGGTAGGCACAAAGTTTAGTAATATAAAAATACAAAAACTTGCTACTTTTTTACCCGAATTATTAAACCATGCAGCCCTTAGACATGCACCATGTTGTTTTGGCGTAAATGAAGCTTTATAATGTAGCATTTTACTTGAGTAGTTTTGTATTTCAAATCAAAATCTTATGGATATTAAAAGTATATTGTGAATCAAAATATAGTTCTGTTGCGTGCAAAGAACCCATCTCCCCATTTGTTGGTCATTTTAGCCGCCGAAACTCAGGTATGATTATATCTCTAGTAAAATGAGGATGACGCCAGTGCAAATGTCAATAATTACAGTGATCACAAATTACCAATCGGCAAAATCATTTGTGTACCTATAATAGGGTGTTCCTTAATTCCTTGAGGCGTGATCCTTAAATTGCAAATTAAACCAAAGTCCTGAAGTCTTGTGTAGGTACTAAAGGGAATTAGGCAAGCCAAATTGAATTAAATTGACCTGTAGACTTGTTCAAGTTAGTCACGTACTAGATGAGGTCGGTCAGAAATTGCTGGCGACAAACCCTTTCGTAATTAAATAGACTAATAACATATCAGCTAGACAGCCAATTTTAGGTACAATAAAATATAATATTACTTATAAATCTTTGTTTGATAAAATTTACAAATCAAACACTAAGTAAACCACAGTTGTAACACGCAAAATTCCTGGCCCCCAAACTAGAATTCCCTCTGCAATGGGAAGCCAGTCTTACGCTCGTATATGAGTAGGTACAAAACAATTGCAATTAAAAAATACATGCCGATTGCATTCTTTTTAGGGACCCGCAAAGGAAAAAATAAATATAGAATTACTACGTTGTTTTCCTCAGGAACGCGTGGAGGTATCAAATTGAAATTGATATGAAATACTTAAGTCTACAATTTCTTGCAGTTGTGAAAAAATCAACCTTCAAAAGCCTTCAAAGTCAACGCAATCAAAAGATACGGTCGTTTTTATGCCGCATATTTTAATACTCGCAAGGGAATAGGGTACTTCCCGTTAACCTAGAATCCTCTAGAATCATAAAATTTGGCAAAAAGCAAAGTCTTATAGCACAAGTAAAAGTAGAAACTATAAAGTATTCATCAAAATTTACATTTGCGATTAACGACTTATACTTGCAGTTGGAGATAAAGAGCAACAAAATAATTGCACGTATCCTTCCAAGGTGCAGAACCCTCAGTGCGCGAGTCTGACTCGCACTTAGCTGGTTTTTTCAATAGTAATGATAATAATATTACAAAAATATATTAATTTATTGTGTGGTTAAGGAAGTATTATGGAAATGGCATCCGTTACACTTTTTTGTCAGTCGGCGCAATAGGCGGAACTACCCAATGCGATGAGCCTCAACTGCATATTATTGCCTATTGCTTGGCAACTTGAACTCTTGGCATCGAACTTAAAATATACAATACGAGTATTCCCTGCACTGTCAGCTTATGCACTTACCTCTTTAAGTATCAATATGATGGCTCAATCCGCCATACTGACGATTGCCTGAGGTTCTGCCGGCCATGTAGGCACGCTGATACAAAAGGTAGGAAAGGCATTTCTAACCAGCGGTAGTAGATGCGTTTAATGATTCAAAAATACTTGTAAAAGTTTAAAAATAAACAATGAAGGCATGAATGGATGAGTGAGAAATTAATGTCCACTTTCAATATTGGTACAATCAAGTCAAGACATCTTTTAAACAAGAGTCTTCAATCTTAGGCTGCATCATACGTTGCCAGCAGGTCTGATAGCAGGCAAGCACTTCTCTAAAAAATGTCTCGCTATGTCTCAATACATTAACAAGTACCTATACAAACACATCAACAATTCATTTAGAATTTCAAATTGGTATATTTTTACATACCGTCAAACTGATCACTTGATCAATTTACGCCGCAAAATCGGCTGTAGCCGTAAACCTGGTCCCCGTCCTACAGAATGATCGCATTGGTCTACGCGAATACCCATAAAACATATGAATATTAACGTATAAGTTTCCGAATAGAAACATTCAGTCGTTTCCGTATGACTTACGATATTCGCTTTAATTGCCTTATTCAAGTTGGGTAGGTATTATTTTTCAAATGTCAATAAATGCTATTTTTATGGTGTGTTATTATTGGAAACGCTCAGTGACAAATTGTACTGATTGTCGTTCACTAGTAACAGCTAGACTGATAAATAACGTCTAGTTTGCTAATAATAAATTCTGATTTATACCCTTAAATAGTAGCTGTGTGTACTTTATTATTACTTCATCGACATAGTATATGTAGTAGCAATACCGATTGTTTGCGATTGTAATTATCTCTTGTATAAGTACCTACTACCTAGTACCTACTTAGCAGAAAAAAGTAGAGATATATCATATTAACGTATGAGTGGAAATTATTGTTATTATATTTAACATTGGAAAACTCAGGAAAACTGATAGAGTGATAAATTTAACGCCAAACGAATTGATTGCATACATTATTCTCTTCTTATTTTATCATCGATCAAATGTCTTTGGATTTTAGAATTATAAGTAAAATTATAACGTGTCTTTTACTTATTGAAAGTAAAGAGTTTAGGTAGAAAGAACTTGTGTACTAAATAATCGATTGTTTATTTTTTGAATTTTAGCTGGTTTGATTCCCGTGTGAGACAATTGAATTTTAGAAAATCTTTGAAAGCAATTTTGATTCTTTTTAAAAATAAAATTTTAACTTAAGGATTTAAGGTACCCAAATTAAGGCCCTCCCATGGCCCATAATTTTTTCCATCCTGTATAAGGGTTCCGAATTTATTTTCATCTGTTGAATGTAGGCGAGGACATTTCACTCAACGTTTTAAAATAGCGCGGGTTATACCTATATACTGTTTTTATCGTGACCCTTCTACTCATAGACACTGTTGTTATAAATAAATCTGGTACTTGGAGAGCTACATTTTTAGTACGACGCTTGCCGATCGATGCTGAAGGGCCATTTAACTAGTCTTATTTGCCAACATTTTAGTAATGAATGATCCTAAACTTTTATAGAAGTTATTACCGTTTAGGTGTACAATCGGTTTTATTCGTTAACTTTTGTAACTGTTTTTCTATTATACTAGCTGGTCCGCCCGGCTTCACTCATGCTTGAAAACGTAATATCAGGGCTGTAATTTAGCTACAACCAATCTTCCTTTCTAATTAAGTTTTTCTATTTCAACTTAATTCTTGATTTTGAATAGTAATTGTCACGTTATTCTTATTTAAATCCCGCTATCTTTGTGAACGTCACTGATTCTAAGAAGCTCTGTGTAGTCACGTTAAGTAGGTTTATACCAGTGTTTTATTGAAGCAATAAAGTGCCCGTAATATGATTAATGGATCTGCAATCTCGCTCCGACGCCCACTCGCTGAAGAGACTCAATACTGATACTGATTCATGCCTCTCAATATCCACAAAGGAAATATTACAAGGCGCCTAAAAAACCAATTCATCGGAACTTGATTCGAAGTCAATACCCACAACGACTACAAAGATAATATAGTGAACTTTGTTGTACTTCTTGTAGAAAATAAACTTACGTCGTAACTTTAAGCCGGGAGCGAAAATGTCTAAGGTATTATCTTTCAAACTTTTTAATCTTGATTATTGAACTATGAACAAAACGAAATGTGAACTTTATTCTGCGCTTATTTTGACTAGGGACAAATCTAGCGGAACTCTGTGCGGATTTCTGCTTGCGGAATTCCGCTTTTGACTATATTTAAATATCAAACAAACGCCATATTATCTGTGCGAACAAGATGCAAATAATAGCCATTTTAAATAAGTTGACCTAAAGAAATGAGTTGATATAATTTTTTAGCTATTTTCGAGTTCATATGCCTAAATACAAAGGCAAAAATGTGTGTTACAGTGACTCGAAACAAAAAATTTCTATAAAAAATTATCTACGTCGTAGCTCTATGCCTACGTCGTAGCAAATGTTGCGGTACTGTATAGTACGATCTCTCTAATAATGTTATGGTATCTTTATTATGCTTATTCCCAGATTATTCTGTAACTGTACTAACACTAAAGAACAATTACTTACACAATATTATCTATACTAATAAATAAAATTGGAGTGTCTGTCTGTAATTTCGAAATAACTACCTCATATTAAGCTCATAGGGTTATTTGAACGATACCTTAACTGAATCACACGTTTTTAAAATTTTTGTCTGTCTGTCTGTCTGTCTGTTTGAAAAGGGTAATCTTTGGAACGGCTGAACCGATTTTGACGGGATTTTCACAGACAAGTAGAGGATTGACCAGGGTGTAACATAGGCTACTTTTTTAACCGACTTTCAAAAAGGGAGTTGTGTTTTTCTACCTATGTACACCGAAATCTCCGAGATTTCTGAACCGATTTGCGTCATTTCTTTTTTAATCGATAGAGGAACTTTGCGACATTGTTTCATAAAAAATTTGGAATCCAACTTTTCAATCCTGATGCTGCAGGGGATCTGACCAATCCACGCAGGCGAAGCTGCGGGCATCAGCTAGTATACAATATACAACATGTTTTAGATAAAAACAAAATGAAATACATTCGGGACTTGCATTTAAATTTAAAAACTGGTAAACTGCGTGTCGGACTCACAGACGAAAAGTTCCATACTAATGTAATAAAGAATTTGCGGTTTTCGGATTTTTCCCGTTATAAGACGTTACAGTTAGGTAATAAGACGTGATCCTATAAGGGTTCCTTTTTTAGCGTTTAAACTATGCTTCCTTCCTTTTTTTCTCTGGAGATACGGAATCCTAAAATTAGGAACACAAGTTATATGCAAATCGATACATTGCTACATTCAATAGATAAAATATTAAGCATGGTAATGCAGATAGGACATAGGTTTTAGTTGACTACTTAATTCAAAACTTCGGGGCAGCATGTAAGTTTGTATTACATTTCGGACTAAAAAGTGGTCTACAAAAAAAAAGTTTAGGCGTAAAGCGTGTACAAACAAATATATGAACAATCTTTTATATTTTACAGTATTGGAGACAATATTATTTACTATCTTTTGCCTGTAATTTCGTCCTCGTGGATTAGACTATTTTAAATCCCTTAAGAACCATTGGTTTTCCCAGGATATAAAGTAGCCTAGATAAATCCCACGCCAAGACAAATTCTTCAAAAATGGGTGGGGTTTATAATATGACATGTATCTATTCGTAAATAACCCGTGTTTGAAAAAAGGTGGTTAACACAGACTTCTATTTATTTTATTTAGATGTATAGACACAAGTTCGTCTCGACTAACTAGGAAGTTATCCTTCCAAACAGTCTGTAGACTGTCGAGTAAAAAGTCGCGTTTGAGAGCGAAACCTTGCCGAACTAAAAAGCACGTACGACGATGCCTCGTGAATATTTATACGAAGATACGCTCCAGAACTCTCTTTCCAGCCCGAAAAATAGTTAACTGCATTTTAGCTTCGATTTAATATGAAAAGAAACTCGTCTTCGTTAAGCCAAGCCGCTCAATGGTCTGAATGTTAGTTTAATTTGGTGTCCTATTTAGGATTATGTTATTGCATAAAGTTTACCGTACACTTAGGTTTATAGCAATTAATCAAAAGAATATTAAGCTCTTTGTTTAAGGCCAACAATTGAAATGATTGTTGTTTGTAATTCACCGACGAGGTCATCTTTGAAACATAAGTAAGTCGTGAATGAAAGCTAGAAAAGATAAAACATACTACCGATGTTCAAGTGGAGAACTAAGTATATCTACCTAAGGGTTAACTTTTCATTTCATTGACAAGATCCACCCTTTATACAACCTACGTTAACCTTCCCTAAGACTGTGCTTACATAACATACTGATCTTATTCGGATTCTTATCTTTATTAAACCGTTTGAATATCCCATTTAAGGATCCAAACACCTAAGTCGAGACAAGAAAAATACTACATAATATATGTCGATTCTATTGTTAGGTAAATTGAACGTTAAACGGTAAAGACATTAGTGACGAACCTATTATATTATCTTCTCATCTAAAACAAATTCACATTTCCCGTTCGTCTATATATTTGTTTATAACTTCTAAAAGTGCGCCTGGCCCAATTTATTAGCCACCTGCGACTTCATATGCATGGAACATGGGAAAATAGCTAGATCCCTCATTGCATAATCCTCTACCACGGCTACTGAAGTTAAAATGATATAATATAATTTAATACAAGTTAAGAAAATTAAAAATTGGCATTTAGGTTTGTTGAACAGTCATAATGAGCTTCATATAGGGTCATCATGATCAACCCATTACCGGCCCACTATTGAGCACGGGTCTGCGCTCAGAGCGAGAAGGGCGTAGGCCATAGTCTGCGACGCTGGCCCAATGCGGATTGGCAGACTTCACACACCTTTGAGAACATGGGGAACTCTCAAGCATGCATCATTTAGGGTATTTTTTCAAAATCACAGACAGACTCTTCAATTTATTTGTATAGATGCGTCTAGATGCTGTCCGACGCTTGCCGCCAGCAAGTCTACGACGCTCTCACTTGATCCTTGGATAACTCCCACGCCCACGCCTACTCTTATAAACAGGCCAGAAAAACAACTAGCTACTGGCATTTAACTAATGATCATAATATCAAAGCCATTTAACGACGTAAACCTCTTCAATTTGTTCACTATTGGCATTCTTTTTTATTTATTTATTTATTTTTATTTTTTAATTCTGTTATTCATAAACTTTTTTCGTAGCGAAATTCTCATGGAAACCAACAAGTCTAAGGAGGCACAAAGTTGATGTTGGGCTCTTTCTGATATAAATCTCCACTTTTCCTCACCTTAGTACATTCTACATGTTCACTTTTAGGAGTCGAAGTCTGAATGCTAGTCTCGGGTTACTGAGCAGGTCCCGGCTCCAGTTTCCACCTCTTCTCTTCTTGTTCGCTGCTACTCTCTGTGATTTAAGGCGCATCTCAAGACCTAACACGGCAGCACAAAACTCAAGAGTCCGATCTGCATGCTGATTCGCTAACTCAGTGTTCAACAATGAATGATAGCCACCGAGCTCATATTTAACATTGGTTGGTTTTACATTGCTGCTTTACTGAGCGTTTTAAAATGGGTTTTTCTTGAAAACCTTCAATGGATTAAAAATAAATGTCAAAGGAGCTCTGTGGTGGTGTTCATCGCTGAACACTGAGTTAGCGAATCACCTGCCAGGGCCTGCCCAGTGCACTCTACGGATGCTATTGTTACCTACAGATGCGTTTCGAACATAGTGGTGAAGAGCGGAGTGGAAATATTCATAAATACATATACCAATCAATTTTTGAATGGAGTCATAATAAGAGATAATAATATATAGATAACCAGATGGTACAACCATCTCATTATCTAGACGTCTGTGCTCCCCTCTGATCAAATCTACGCACAATTCAGATTCTAATGTAAACTTAATTTATTTAATACTAAAAAAATAAAGTGTAAATATTATATTTTAATTACTTGAGTTACCTACTCAAAAGACCACTCCTATATCAGTGATTATATTATTTAATATTGCTTAACATTTCGCAATAAAGGAAATGAATAAAACATTCAAATCTATGACTTTGTATTAAATAAATGAATTATGTTTTTACAGTTTACATTTATTTAGTAGAGAAACCTGCTAAATGTATCTGAAATTTAAAACAAACGCTTTCTCTCCGCGGGTTTTTAAAAGTTATAAACTTCAACTAAAACAACAGGTAATTGTTTAACTTTAACTCAAAGCAAGTAGGTACCTACCGGCTGACTTTTGCAACTGCAAATGTGTTTAGAACTTTAAAATTGGTATTTACGGATATATTATGACAATTTTGTCATAAAAAATGAAAAATATATTCCTATTTATGAATTGCTTTGGGTAAAAATGTATTATTTATATAAATAGTAATTTATTATACTTACTAAAAAGTACATAATTAACGTAATAGTAATTATAATATTTACACACCTAATTGATTAACAATCCAAACTTAATATAACATTATAAATTAAACAGTAAATATGTAAACAGTTATGTTTATTTGTAAACAAAGCGTTTAACTATCCGTCTGTTACCTTTTCACAGCTCACCTGCTGTGCAATTATAATGAACTATGCACGTACTAGTGACAGACATAAAATAATATTTTTTACCACGAAAGATCATTTTCCACAGTATTTTTCAAAAACCTAAACTCTAAAGCCACGCAAATGAAGTTGCGGGGTATCAGTTAGTATATTTTTTTAAGTGACTACTAACAACTTAATAAGCAACCCTCAGAGGACGGATATAAAGTTAAATTGCATTTCCCTTTTTGCTTGCTCTTTATTTAAACCAAGTTTTATTTCTCTTCAGTGTTTGAATATAGCTAGGCAAATCAAATAAGATTAGAGGTGTATTAATATTGCGAATAACAAGTACAAAAAGCGGACAAGTGTAAGTTGGACTCAACTTGGTAGGTCCCATCGATTTGCTTAGTGAAATTATTAAATCACTAGATTTGCTTAACATCTGGCATTTGTTAACATCTGGCGGGATTTCATCAAATCCCTTAAAGGTTAATCTTGATTTTGACCATTTTCCTGCGACAGATACACATGCTGTTAGTTATAAATAAATCATTCTCACTACGTTCTTATTACGTCTTGCTTTGTCACTTAGTTTTAATCACCATTTAACTTCAGGTCTTAACAAGTACGAGTATTTTATGGAACATATTGTTATTTAAATTGTGTTTTCATTCTTAACATATACTTGTACTCGTATATTTCTTGTGAATTTTAGAAAAGTTGTCCTAACTTTCTTATTATTCGTTAAATAGAAACGCAATTAAGGATATAATATTTTCCCAGGTGGAAGGTATTATCTGAAACCATAAAGAAATAGTTTTAGTAGACTTCCATATGCCTGAATAGTCTCGAGGCCTGTTTACGAATGCACAAGACGTAGCGACGTAGCCACGAAGCTACTCGTAGAAGTAGAGGGCGCTCGCAATCGAGCTGTGGCCTCACTTTCCCCGGCGTAGCTAAAAATAGACGCTCAACGCTGAGTAGCCGGCTATCTTCGTAAGCGCGGACTAGAGCAACATAAATCTGTAGCTATAACCATCGGTTCACTTTTCATTCTAACTTTAACTTTTATGGGAATACCGAGGCTGTATTAACTTAGAAAAAATGACTGTACTCATTGCGTTAAGATCCTTGTAAGTTTTTTGAATACTACTTGTAACACTAAACAAAATCAAATCTACAAAACCACTGGTCTAGGTCAGTAATCGTCTAATGTTTTTGTTTTGTAGAAGATGTCATCATTTAGATAAGTTCCATAAAACAATGACAATAATCAATAAATAATTCGTGATTAATTATGTAGGATTAATCAGAATTCAGAACTTATAAAAAAGTTAAATAGCAATATTTAGGGGCAAATATATTTACATACCTGCATCCACAAAACAAATGAAGCTAAGCTGATTCTACCTGCATTTTTATAATATTACTTTTATAGTACTTTTATAATATTTAAACTTGCCTTAGCATTAAAAATAAATTCATATAATATTACAAAAACGAAGAGAGACAGACGACTTTCGCGTTTTTAAATTAAGATCGGTTTGGGTTGAATCATGAAAAAGTGAAAAAGGTAACTTACCTTTTTACGGCTCAACCGCTGGACCGTTCTTAATGAAATTTGGAATAGATTCCATCCTGGGAAGGACATAGGATACTTTTTAACCCGGAAAATCCAAGGAGCTCCCATGGGGTTTCTAAAAACCTTTTATCTACGCGGAGGAAGTCACGATTATCAGCTAGTCCTAAAAATAACCTTGTGTCGAAAAAGGTTGAAGGTTCTTCAAGCGACAAATCCTAAATCAATGTATTCAAAGAACCCTTTTAAACCCTCTCGACTGTGATTAGATTACACGTATCTACCTTTACCACTTGTGGAGGACTTTGGGGAGCTTTCATCTATCTAGTATCGAATCAATTAAACCCTTTGAGTAGTACCTGTATCGTGTTAATTATTATTATTAACGATACCAACGATGTGTTGTCTCCCTCACTATATTATTCAAATTGTTTGACTAATTGTGATATAAAGAGATATAATCAGGGCCTCACAAAAGTTTGTCAATAAGTTAACTTAAGTTAAATAATAAAGATTAATTTATTTACCATCCGCAAGACATCATTTTTATCATCATCAGCATTTTACCCGACTGCGGCAAAGCCAAAAGGAAGTGTTATGATTTTAGTAGTCCATGGATGTATCTATGTTTGTATCCAGATTTTGTGTGTTCCACCGTAGTGCCTAAACTACTAGGCCGATTTTGATGAATGAGGTGTAAATTGATTCGTTGTCAAAGGACCGGGTGATATAGGCTATATAAGAAAAAATCGACGCAACGGAACATCCGTTGCGTCAATTTTTTTCTTATAACGATCAAAAAAGTGGATGTCTCCAAAATTTTTTTTGCTATTGTATCGAGTGGGATGTCAAATGAAAGAGGAGAAAATTTTGAGCTCATGTATGTAAATGTACAATAACATTAAAATATACCAAGCGACAGAAAAACAATTTTACTCTAATATTTCAGCGTTTATTAAGACGATCGCAGTCGGGTTTTAGTTTTCAACTTTATCTTGTTGCAATGCTATTGATGCGGCCGCAACACGTATTTTCAGTACTGAAAAATGTATTGCGGCGCTACTCGCATTTACGGCGGCTATTGCGCCTTCTACGGACTCGCGGGTCGTCCCTGGATACGCGATTGCGTTTTGAATGACAGATGGAGCCCCATCGACGACTGAAACGAGCATAAATAACTCATTAAAAGAATCAACATAATCTTTATACAAATATAAGTGTGAATAGATACACATATTATCAACTTACTAAGTTGCGATTTTGCATGCAGCCATCTCTTAACGTACGATTAGATCCCCACTAAGAAAGAATTTTAAGAAATTTTAGCCAAGCGAAACCGAGTCCATCAACTAGTCTGACATATTATTGCTAGACAGGCATTCATCTTCAACATGTTGCTAGTTTCAGTCAAATCCTACTCAGAGTTGCTGCTTTCGCATAAACCTGCTTTACCTGTTAACCTTAAAGGTCTTGACATCTACGCTCTTTCGACCTACGCGCTTAACCCTTGGCATCAGATCAGAGTACTGAATTGGTTATTCATCTAGTAGCATCCATTTGCCAAAGTTCACCTGGGATGTTGAGTAAAAACTGTAAACACAACGAGACATCAACGCGGCGCTACGACAACGTGTTCTTGGCCTTACTAAGTTAAAACAAATAACTGTATCAAGTCATTCATACTGACACACGAATTGTATAGCCAATATAAAATCTAATTACTATTATTTAACTTTTATGAATACTAAACTATTATGCAGCGACGTAGCGTTATAAATGACGAATCAGAAACGCTTACGAGCATTTTTTACGAAAAATTGCACCTAATTCGTCATTCTTTAGTGATGTAGTAAATGTAACTTTTAAGTGACTGTCGCTGAATCGCTAAAAAAGCGTTTCTAATGCGTCCATACCTAATATTTATATGTCCGATATTTCGGTTGCTTAGGCTCTTAGAAAAACAACTCTCTAACTCATGGCTCTCATGACGTCTGAGTACGAAATTGAATTTCTAGTAGAGTAGGTATGATGTCAGACACCTTCACGCAGTTACCAACAACAACTATACAAAGTTTCAGCTCAGTAATGAATAGACAAAGAATAGTTTTTATATAAGTACAGGATTGAATTATTATAAAAATATATGAACTGTTCGTCGATGGTGTTATTTTTATGAGTACAACTTAGGCAAGTAGTTTTAGAATTTTATTTGGTTATGATTTTAGTTTCCTAATATTTTAGAATAAAGTATTGTTATGCTAGTGAATATAGTATGTTCAAACTACAAACGAAACCTAGGTACTCTTTAGTTGTGTATAGTTTAAAATTAACCAGTTTTGTAAATTTATTTTTGTAGTTAAACAAAATTATTAACATTAAAGTTACTTAAGTGTACTTCATGCAACTCGACATTCTGATGGACCCACAACCTGCACATGTTAAAGTTCGCGAACTCAATTAAAATAGTTGCTCAAACTTTTTACACGTGCTGGATGAGTTCAGGGTCGGTAGATACTATAAATGGGTGCTCTGACACTACAAAGTTCACAGAGCTAATTTCATCATGACGCTCTAGTGCTGAATATAAACCACGTATGAACTATGTTCACTTTGATCATCTTTACGAAATCCATCGCTAACTGTATAAGAGAGGTTTTAAACATTCCATTTGCATATTTTGTGATCCACCTGTCTAACAATAATAGATAATTTTTCAATAAACGAGCGTGTTTTGAAAATGCTCGTTTCTTAATTTTATTTATTGACTAGCTGATATCCGCGACTTCGACGTAATGATTTGTCTGTTTGTTTATTTATTTATGTTGAATTCGTAATTCGTTTCAGAATGCCCACCAGCCGCAGACGGCATGGAGAGGTTCGCGTGTCCCACGCCGGATCGCCAAGGGCGCTACCGTTGCATCGACGACCACGTCCTGTGCGACGGCTTCATTGACTGCCCCAATGGGGAAGACGAGGATCGGCAGGCGTGCATGTTTTATAAAACGGTAATGATTTGGACAAATTTGACTTCACTTTCATATATTTCTTTTCACATCTCTCGAAGGACTTTTAAAATTAGTGAAACCAATTATTAAGGAATTCGAATCCATGGCAATACAATAAAATTATCAATACAATATTAATTTGAAACAGAAGCAAGTAACAATACCATCCCGTATCCTTAGAATGTAAATGAGTAATAGAAAAGGTTCTAAATAGTACCTTGTGGGGCCCTATATTTTACTTTCTATTCACGTCTTTATCATTTAAAAATGAATTCATCGACTCCAGTGCTGCACTTCTAAGTTCTTTTAATGGTGCGGTATTGTGACTAATGTTTTATGTTCAACACTATCGAAAACCCTGGATTTTAAGTTAGTTTTATTACATTCAGGCACGTTATTCTCCAATATAATGAGAGAGCAGCGGCTGGCATTCAATGATTTTGTGTGGAAGTCCTGTACCTAATCTGTACCTAAAGAAGGCTTCAAAATCTGTAGCGACCTCGGGGTCTGATTTTACCAATTCATTATCAGCATCAAAGTGCTATACTTCAGACACATAAACCATGAAGACGGAAGTTCTATCCATTGAATTAGATTTCATTCTGAAATTTCGATTTACCTAAGTACAACTTCCGCTTCTCGTGGGTCGTAGGTATGAACTACGTCAATTTAGCGCGTCGAAAAAGCTATGCTTATCATCTAGTTAACTAACAGTTAGGTAAAGAACTGAGAAATCGACGCTGTCACAACTTATCTCTGTCACAAACTTTCTCTCGGCTTTCCTTGAAGCTTTCTATAGTATAATAGCATATTGTTCATCTGTTGAATTGGAGCTACACCTACACCCGTATGAGGCTTTACAATTACATTTCTTGATACAGTGATATTTAGGAGTTTTAGATAAAATAGATTTATGAATAGTAAAAAATATAAGTGATTGTCTATAGATTTAATTGAATACCTACGAAATTACAAGAAAATATCGATTGAAAGTTTCTATTAAATATCTACTTCTAGCGATGTTCTCATGAATTTGTTGCTCTTCATAGATATTATTTACTACTGTACAGTCAAACTTTGTCCGAGGGATGCGCCTCAAGTCAAGTCATTACAACATAATTATACAATACAAATTTTCTTTGTTTTTTCCAGACGAAGGCCCATCTGGACGTTCTAGCCGACGCGCTCTTGCGGTGGGCGCGTGGACGCTAAGTTAACCATCCCTCCCGGACCCTGATACCCCAGTGCTGTTACATACGTTCTGATAGCGCTGCACGGATAGACTGACATTTCATAATCGGATCGGCCATATGCACTTGCATACAGTGAGAGCTGCAAATCCCTACAAGAAATATTCGGGCGTAACCAGTCACGTTACCTATATAACGCGATGAACATATTGAAACATATCAAGTAGTGGTGCGATCTCTCAAAACATAACCACTGAAAGTGTAGTGTTAGGATTCCGACAGCGAACTCTGATCCGAAACTTCGACACATTCCGTTCAATACGTGAGTGCTTACGTGCAGAGGACCTACGCAGGAGTACTAGAAATCTTTGGGAGTAGTAATGCGACTTGGTTTCGTCCTAATAACCTTTCCGCAGCTGATTTATTTCTCATTTCGTACCTTCTAGCACTTATTAACTAAAATGTGAGACTGGTAGTCGACATTGTTAGTCGGTAGAAAATACATAATTAATATTTTAGGTTCTAAGTAGTACTGCATTTGTCAAACATTCATGTTTTTATGAATTTGTTAAAGTATTTATTCACTCAATCTACTCTATAAGTTATTAAATTCCTTATTATGAGGGTTGTAAAGTATATAAGAGATCGGTAAATATGTGTATATAGTTAAACCGAATGAAATGTGTTTGTTTAATTACACGGCCTACAATTGGTGAATGGGGGCTGCTTACAATATCGACGATGAATATATTTGCAAGCAGTCACCGTAGGCAAGACCTATATCCACTAATTACAACACAATTTATTTAAATCGTAAATGTTTTAACATTTAAGTAATTACTAATATTATTATACGTGAATGATCTCGATGACTTACGTCTTCAAACAGGCAGCTATTAAAGTAATGAAATAATCCTATTTAATTAATATATATTTATAAATCAATTAATTATTATTTATCAATCAAATAGTTTACTGTACATTAATTTAAGATATTATTAATAGATTTTTCATACGAATTGTATAAGTTATAATGCTGTGACTGAATGTACTCTTTGTTATCATTTCCCAACGAAGTCTCAGGAGTTATGGTCTATAGTTGGAAATCATTTTGGTACTATTATTTCATGTACGCGTTACTTTTCCAAAAATATTGTACACATCTGTTGTTATAAAAACTGTTAAATTCTTTTAAAAATTTAATCGGTAATATAAAATTGCACATTGAGCTTCTAAGAATATAATGAATTGAGAATTCAGTGGCATTTTACAGTTATATACCTACCTAGCAAGGTTCATCTAGTTTACATTCATTACAATTTTTTTAAATTTTTTAGGTATTTTCATCACGATAGGTACCTACTCGTAAATGCTTATCCTAAAAGTTGATCCATATTCTATTGTATCATTAATTATACTATAAATTAAAAATTATAATTTAGTTATGTCATTATATTTTTTTTATAATTATACAAGTTATATTTATAATTATATTATGTCTGTTAGTAGGAATATACTTACAGAATACAGAGCTCACAGATAGGTATCTACTCAACCAAATATCTACCTACGTAAACTTAAATAATGCATCTACTTACTAAAAATTAAATCGTAATTAATACCGCCAACACTAATGTTCGCATTGATTTTTAGACGTTAAGGATTTGAAAAAATACTATAATAAATCAATTTATGTCAAATATATGAATGTTATGTATAGTTAATCAGCGTTTATAAGTAAAACCCACTATAAAACGTAGATATATTTATGCATATGTAATGGATTTATATATTAATATAAAAGATTATTAGCATTATATAGTTATAGTTTTATAAACACCTTAGATTCATTATATTATTGAAATTAATCATTTAATCTATTGCACAGACGTTGTAGACTATTCTGATGTATTATATTATGCACTATATTTTTGTGAGTAGAATTTAGAGTTTAATAAAAAATGAAATCAGTATCTATTTAGAATTTAAAAACTTAATTTAGTAAAAATGTAGGAGTAATGAATAAATAAGAAGAAAATACTATTATTATTAAATATTAACTATATTCTATTTAAAATGCGAACTTTAGTGTATTAATGATAAGTATTTTGTGATTAAGGAGGCGCATCAAGGTATCGTAATATTGTTTGATTAACCTACATATATAATGAAATATAAGTTATATTTACAAAGTGCAGCTAAAATTAAATAAATACCGTTGTAGTCTGATAGAACGCAAGTTCTTGAGCCATCAGTCTCAGCGGTATTTACAATTTAGATTGATAAAATAAAATCAATAGACAATTTTGATAACGATACTTTGATGTAAAATCACGGAACGATTTATCGTAGCGGCGGCGGCGGCACGCAACGTAACAGACCTACCTAGCAAGTGAATAATGAGAAACTTATCGTACGCTGCTACTAGGTAAACACTTACTTAGGTGCTATTTACGACTGAGTAATTACTATTTATGTGTTAACTTTAACGATTACAGAATTTGGGCCTTTACATACTGTTAATACATCGCTTACACACATTTGGCTTAGGTACTGACATACCTACTATTAACGCATAAGAAGACATGAACAGTGAACACTGAACAGTTTGTAAGAATTTTATTAGTGGGGCCTAATTTTTTATTATTTGAAGTAGGCATGACAATATGTTTTTGTTTTGATAATCCGCACAGTATTTTTCTTCTAAAATCGAATTGAGTAGGTATGTGAATAGGTACGGTTGATATTATAGGCAAAAACAGATTTTTTATCATATTTTATCAGCCCCGCACATTTTTAGTTTCTGAAGTAGGTACCTAGTTACCACCCATCGAAAGACTAATTAATTGCCAATGAATTCTCAAGAAAAAAACACGAATTTTGTGTCAATTATGAAGTACTTAGCAACAAAAGCATCTGAAATCGCCAATTATTACCTAAACTGTTCATGTTTGTAGGTGTAAATTACATGCTTCCTATTTATTTATTATTTTGATCTACGTAGGCACCCTATTTACCTGTCATAGTTTTATTTTATATAGTTATAATTATTTTGGCCAGCTAATTGTATGTAAAATATCTATCTTATTACATAAAATTAGTAGGCTATAGAAATTATAATTTTGTCTGACTATTCGGCCACTGATTAGTGTTCTTGATAATAATTTATAAATCGTAAAATACATACGAAAATTCAATATAATTTATATTATGTATTATGATTTATCTTCCATACATAATATTAATGTTATACAAACATATGAAATTGTTAATTTTGTACAGACTTAACAAAATGTATAGGTACTTAATTTATATTGTAGCTACCGAAAAAAATGAATAAACGATTTAATTTACTATTAAATCCATCCGTTGTTGTACTTATTAATTAAAATTTCCACACAAATCGATTACTATACATTTTGCTTATAATGTACCAGAATTAAATAAAAGAATAGCTGAATACCTAATATAGAATGAAACTACTGATGAAGCGTATGCAAAATAAAATGCACATGTTCGGTTGCCAACTGCGCTGGCCATCATATTTTTTCAGCGAATAATTTATTATTAACATGTTTCTCCTTTCACAATAAAAATATTTGTCACAGCGACTACCTACACCAATTTGCCAAAACCCAAGCAGAAATTTTCTTTATAGTGATCTGCACTACCTACTTAGTCGATCATTCTGTGCGAACGAGCGACGTCCCGAATAACTGCTAGTTAGAAATAAAAGTAATGCTAATAAATATATTAATGTAATTGCACTCAAAATTTGCCTGTTTCGTATGTGCACTGCAATTTATTGTGATATTTTTAATATTATTAGGTTAAGATGCAAATCATGATCTCGAGGATAGACTAAATACCTATCAATGTGATTATTAATTTATATACCTAAGTGTAATATGTTACATTGATACAAGTCTGTATGAAATACGGGCTAATCGTGTGTGTACTATGTACTATGTAGGCTTGCGGACAGCTATGTAAAAGCGATATTGTTATAATATATTTTCATTTAATTATGCTGCCAAGTGAACTTTTGTTAATTTTGTGTAAACAAATTATTTAGAAACGATTAGCAATTTCGGTCAATTTATATCTTCATAAGATAGATATCTAATCGTCTTTGTTTGAGTAATGTATGACAATTGTATGTATGTGTGGTTAGCTCGTCAAGTCCCTGATCACTTATTTACACCTTGACTTATCATTGCTTTACTTTCGCCATGTAACCACAATGAGCTCTTCTACGAACATTAAAATATGCTATCGTACAAATATATAACGCAAGCACAATCTCTTACTGCAAAGTCATCACGGAACGCACAGCTGACCTATTTACTTAGAACAAAAGCATGCTGTACCTAAAGATACATAATTGGATCGAATGCTCATTTGTAAATCTCCGATGGAATTACATTTTATAATCTGTTATTGTAAAAATATTCTTATACCCTTTTCTCGTAACACCTTTACAATGGAAGGTATCTAACCTAATACCTAACTATTAGCTCTACGCTCAATTATCTAATAAAACTTTAAAGACCTTGATATACTTCAATGAAAGTACTTTACTGTCGAATAACAATATTTTTAGATGACGCCCTTGTAGTTGTTATGACATTTTAATTTCGCGTAACAATATTCACATTTCAGATTTTCAGAAGAATATTTGCAATCAGAATGCTTATTTTATTTGATAAAGACAATTGTATAATTTCGTCTTTTTTTTAAAAAAACCTACCTACCTAAATTGTTTAAAAATGCAACTATTTTTGTAGATACTTATATACGTTCAATTACCACTAGATAGAGATTTACATAGTTATATTTTCTCAGAATGTTATGTTTGCCAAAAAGACAAACAATGTATCAAGTTGGTATTTTCTAATATGACTACACAAATTAAAATGTCGCTGATTTTTTTAAATCGTTTCTTCAGATTGAAATGAATAACAATGTTATATAATATACCTACCTATCTTCCGATTTTCGAAGATGTTTTTCACAGGGCTAATATTTTCAGTTAATATTGCCGAGCCTATGCCCTATTGTAAAACATTAGTAGGTGTAGATACCTATATTCATTTATTCCTGAAAGCCTGATTTCTGAAACCATTCCCTTTACCTTTCACACACATTCCGTAAAACCACAATTTCCTATTCTCTCAGAGAAAATTCCTAACTTTCAACCGTGCCATTTGAGTTGCCTTTACATTCACAGGACATGTATCAGCAATTCATATGGCGATAATCTTATAACGACTACGCTATTTTGTAGGCGTAATATACTTTTGGACTATTTATTATGTATTGTTAATTACTATATATGTTGTATTAAGATAAAAAAAATCGAAAAATAAAAATAAATGTTAATAAATGCCTCAGCCAGATAAAATGTGTTTCTATTTGTTTTCTTCATTTAAAAGTCATTGGTACATTACTACCTAATACAGTCTTATCCAATAGCTTTACCCGTGACTTCATCCGTGTGGATTTATGTTTCAATACCTCCTCCTCGTGCCTTAGCTTCCTCCTGCTTCGCCCGGGTGAAATTGAATATTCCATAAAATATACATTAATATTATGGTAAAATATTATGGTTAAAAATCTATAAGTATTTATTTAACTATTACACTGATCGCCATCGAATTGCTGTTACCCGTTGAAGAATTCCATCCTCTAGCTCCAAAACTATTCATCAAATCTTCCTAAAACATGACACTTACCGGACTACACCATAGAATATATTGTATAACTAGAGGATGCTCGCGACTTCGTTCGCATGGATTTAGGTTTTTGAAGATCCCGTGAGAACTGTTTGATTTTCCGGGATAAAATGCCTATGTCAATTACAGGGAACACAATTTGGAACCGAGGTACGGATCCTTTCATACAAATCGGTTAAGCGGATGGGTTTTTAGGAATCCCGTGGGAACTCTTTGATTTTCCAGGATAAAAAGTGGCCTTTGTCCGTCCCCGGGATATATCCCGGGATATAACCGATTCTGACGAAATTTGGTACAGAGTTAGCTTATAAGCTAATTCTGACGAAATTTGGTACAGAGTTAGCTTATAAGCTAACCCTGTATCAAATTTCGTCAGAATCGGTTAAATTGTTGGGCCGTGAAAAGGTAGCAGACAGACAGACACACTTTCGCATTTATAATATTAAGTATGAATAGTATAGGTACCTTTGTAAAAGAAAATTGACAAAATGGGATTATCCAGTGGGTCCAGTTTAAGAAATAAATTAAAGTACCTATCTACTAATTTGTGAGAATAGTCGATACTTTAATTTATTTCTTAAACTGGACCTTTTCAAGTAAAGATTTTTATATAAACCTTTGAGGATGATATTGCCATTAGTCGCAAATAAAATAACCATAAGCCTACGTTGTCGCATTAGTTTACAAATTGCGAAAAACCAAATTAAATTTGAATTTCGCGGGCAGGCCGGGCTCATGACCCCATCTGCATTCTGTAATAGGTATATACCTACCTAACCTATTGTACTCTGTGCGTGCTCTATGCTAATGACACGGGTTTGCCTTTCAAGTAAAGATTTTTTTTAAATAAACCTGTGAGGACGATACTGCCATTGGCGCAATTAAAATGCCATAAGCCTACTTTTTCGTATTAGTTTACAAAATGTGAAATACCAAATTTAATTTGAATTTCGCGGGCAAACCTTAGATATAAGCAATTTTGTACAATTTTTAGAAAGACCTTAAAAGAGTTATATCCAGGGCTGTAAAATAAATTAAAAAAAAAAAAGATTGCTGTTCGCAGCATGGTTCGCAGCAAATATAGTAGATAATCTATGGTTCGCAGATATCCTCTAACAAAGAGTATGTAATCACTACGTTATAAGAGGCAGCACTTCCGTACAAAAACGAAAATTATGAAAATGTATGAGATGTATTGCATGCTTCAATACCAACATAATATCACTCACACTGACAGAAAGACAGTACTGCCAACATAACCAAACAAGCAGCTCTGCTAGGGTTCTTCCTATTTTTTTTTAAATTGAATAGGTTTAAATTAAGAAACACAGAAAATTGTTTATATTTATTTATTATAAGACTTCATTCAGTAAATAAAGGTATTTATCACCTAAGGTTTAAACACAAATTTCATATAAATATCATTTAGAATAATTAATGTGTATACTACATCAATTGAAATGAAATTAATTAATATAACTAGTAAGAGCTCCAAACACCACAAACTGGCATATCTGAGCTTCATGATCCATGTTGTTACACCAGGATTCAGGGGAAAAAATCTCCAGTCTCTGTATCAGTATGTATAATCTTCTAGCCCCGTTACTCTTATTCACTGTTTACAACTGTAAAGTTAAAATGGTATGATTTAATTACCATTACAATACGTTAAAGATAAGAGAAATAACTACGCTAAAGAGAATAACCTAATTTTAAAGTGAACGCACACTTGTCGAAGGCGAACGAGTCAGACGAAACGAATTTTAGAATTCTATAAATGAAATCTCATGAAACCTCGCACACGGAACCTGCGTCAAATCGTCCGAATTTTCAACGCGTGGAAGTGTGCGAGGTTTCATGAGATTTCATATAATGAATTCTAAAATTTGTTACATTCGACTTGTTCAGCTCGGATAGTGTGTGTTCACTTTTACTGTGATTTGTGAGGTTATGATTCTGTGGATGCTACTGTGCTATATATCAGTACTGCACTCCATACAAAAGTTGATCTCTATATGAAAGATTCGCCTGCCTGTCCTCCTCTAATAATACTCTGTGCTGTTCGCTTTCTGTTTGTGTTTATTGTTTTCATCATTTTTCCAGTTCATTGTTGTATGAAGTTGTAAAATTGATGTCCGGTTTTTTCAAAGTACCTGTCGAGAGAAAACTTTTACTTAATAAAAATGTCGAACTGTGATTCTCAAAAGCCAGAGGCGGCTAAAGACAATGTCTCGACTAATTCTATTGATGAAGGATTGCCTCGAGAGCTGAGCCAGCTAAGTCTTTCAAGTGGATCTAATCCCGACGAATTCCATTGTAATAAAGGGCATTCCGAAACCACAATGAAAAACATTTACGGATATTACCAGGCACAAAAGCTATGCGATATTGCGTTAATTGCCGGTGGATGCAGGTAAGTACGGAATTAATAATTGTTTCCGCTAAAGACTCCAGTCATTTAATTTCTTTGGCCTTTGTTTTAATTACACACGCACAAAAGGTGTGATTGTATTGCTTAATTCACTTTTTTCGATGATAACATTAAGTAAATACTTTTAATTAGTTTTACTAGATTTCGCTGCTGCAATTTAAACAATTGCTAACGTAAGTTAGCAAAGTTTCAACTATTCTTTTAATAATGACTAAGTACCTACCTATATTTAATAAGGGAGCATTTTGATTCCAAATCTCAACATATTTATATTTTGTGACAGGATTCCAGCACACAAAGTTGTTTTAGCATCTTGCAGTGAGTACTTTGCGGCCATGTTCACAGGCTCCCTACGGGAAGCTCAATCATCAGAAATAACTCTAAAGCGAGTTGACTCACAAACACTAAGATCACTTGTTCATTATTGCTATACGGGCATTATAGGTATTATATAAATGATATAAATACATTTCTTTGTTCCTTTGTACATGTTGCAGTTTAGTATCACCAGATGCCTCATTTATTTTCAGAGCTAAGTGAAGACACTGTAGAGATCTTACTCTCAACAGCCAGCTTGCTGCAACTACATTCAGTTACAAAAGCATGCTGTGACTTTCTAGAGAAACAGTTAGACCCATGCAACTGTCTAGGGATAGCCTTGTTTGCTGAGCAACAATCTTGTTTGGGCTTGCACAAAAGTGCTCTGGATTATACCCACCAACATTTTATGCAGGTCAACAAATATTTTTACTAGTACTTTTTGTTCCTGTTTTGGATACCTAAAATGTTTAACGGCGCGCCCCGGCTCCGCACAGGTGCAACATAGATTATCGCCAATTAACACAAAAACAATATCAAACTATTAAACCATCCTCTTGTATCACTCCATAATTGGTGAAAACTGCATTAAAATCTATTGCGTAGTTTAAAAGATGTAAGCGTACATACAGACAAACGGAAGCGGCTTTACCTAAACTATGAAGAGATTTAATAACAATTAAATGTGTAAATAAGTAATTGCTTGAATCAAAATATATAATTTTTTAAAGAGTACTAGCCATTATTATAATTTAAAAATTATATTATGACTTGATATGGCTATATTATGTTAATTGATTCTGAAAAAGTATTTCCTTGTTTACACTCATTAACTACTTGTACAACATTCCATATCAAGTTTACCTTAAAAGTTGAATTCCTTAGAACTAAGTAGTTATAATAGATAGTACACATATATAAAAATAAATAGTCACAATAGAAATACTTTTTACAATAATTAAACTAGACAATGCCCACAAGTTTGTTTGCAAATATATAGGTTTTTAAAAATCCAATGGGAACTCTTTAATTTTGCGAGATAAAAATTAACCTATGTGTTTATTCATGGTATATCTCCATTCCACAGCCAAATCAGTTCTGAAGAAAGATAGTAATATTGAAAGTACTTGGGAAAATTGATTTTTCCATTACAGAAGTTTTAATTGCTGGATTGCAATCCAGCAATTAAAACTTCTGTAAATCTGTTTCTTAAATTTTACTCAAAAACACTTGAGTCACATTTGTAGAGCACTATCTCTTCTCTTGTGTGTTTTGTATCTTCTTTCTTGCATTCGAGCATTAATTGTACAGTTGCTGCATGTAAAGCCTGACCAGAAAAATATAACACCTCGCTATATTGTGGAAAACCTGTGGAACTAATTTATACAAGACCATATACAGTATACTCTGCGACCATAGACTATTTTAATTGCAAGTTTTTTATAATTCTGGTCAGGTTATAAACTTTTTTTATTTTACATAACAAGTACATACTTATTATTGTATAGTATGGTCATTGACAAGAGCTTTAAGTTTAACACCTTGATTTTTTTGCATAATGTCAGTCGTTGACAGCTTCAGTTAACATTTTAGGTTGTAAAGCACCAAGAGTTCCTCGCCTTACAGACTGAACAGTTGTCAAATTTGCTCAAATCAGATGATCTCAATGTAGAGACTGAAGAAACCGTGTTTGAAAGTCTTATGACATGGGTGCAGCACGACAAAGCTAATAGGGATAAGCATTTGGCAGATTTGCTCAAGCTGGTTAAACTGCCCCTTCTCTCATCAGAGGTAATTCTTCATTTTCATAACAATTAACTATATTAACATGGGTCATTTGCTCAACTAGATCTAGGTCTGAAGTGTGAAAAATAAGTGCTTACCTATTTAAAGTTCACACCAACCTCATAAAATAAACTGACTGAATGCCAGTTATTTTTTGCTTAAACCCACACTCATAAAATGGTAAATAGACATCAATTCCATATCAATATTTTTTATTTATTATATTGAATTCCAGTACTTGATAGATAAAGTGGAACAAGCATGTGGTGATGTTGCTGAATGCCAGCCTCTGATAATGGAGGCTGTAAAGTGGCACTTATTGCCAGAAAGGCGGTCCCTTTTGTATTCACACAGGACAAGACCTCGGACTTCCACTATTGGAAGACTTCTGGCTATTGGAGGGATGGATGGATACAAGGTAAGTTAATAATAATTTAGTATCTCAAAACTTTCTTAATTTGGCAGTGTCCCTTTAACAGTATGGCAATAATAAGGCATGCTCTATTACCTTGTAATTTTTTAGGGAGCTAGCAACATGGAAATGTATGACCCTCGAACAAATTCATGGACTCCTTTTATGAGAATGGGGGCCAGAAGATTGCAGTTCGGAGTCGCAGTGATGCAAAATAAGCTTATTGTTGTAGGAGGCAGAGATGGATTGAAAACCTTGAATACGGTAACATAGATCTGCACAGGTCAATATAAGTACAATTTTAGGGTTCTGTACCTCAAAAGAAAAAATGGAACCCTTATTGGATTACTTTGTTGTCTGTCTGTCTGTCCGTCCGTCTGTTCTTCCGTTCTTCCGTCCGTCCGTCTGTCCGTCGTGTCTGTCAAGAAAACCTATAGGATATTTCCCGTTGACTTAGAATCATCTTTGGCAGATAGCTATAGGTCTTATAGCACACGTAAAGGAAAAAATCCGAAAAACTGAATTTGTGTTTACATCACACAAAAAAAAATTAAATGAATTTTATTACTAGAGCGCCATCTATATGATATTTACTAAATCACATATAGATGGCGCTGTTGTCATTATTTTGCAGTATTGCATATAAAAATGTTAAAATATTTTGTACATTGGTATGGACCCTTCTTATGCGAGTCCGATTTGAGATGTTATGTTACAAAGGAACAAGCATGTATTATGGTTTCTATACACTACTTATGATAAGAAATACTTTATTTTCATTTCTAAATGCTAATAATAATAATTACATAATATGAATCTTAGGTGGAGTGTTTTGATCTCACGTCATTAAGCTGGAGCACTCTCGCCCCCATGAACACCCACCGGCACGGCCTGGGCGTGGCCGTGTTGGGTGACGGGCCCAACTCCCCCATCTACGCCGTGGGAGGCCACGATGGCTGGATCTATCTCAATTCTGTTGAAAGGTATTTGATTTCAAGTCCCAGAGCTGAAGCACTCTTGCGCCCATGAACCATGAACACTCTTGCGCCCATGAACCATGAACACTCACCGCCACGGCCTGGACGTGGCAGTGCTAGGTGAATGGATCCAACTCCCATCTACATTTTTCATTATTTGATTTGTCTGCTATCAGCCGAAAAACATAAGCAGTAGTTTATCATCGAATGTCAATTACCGAATGTTCCATAATGTTTACGTTCAGATGGGACGCGTGTTCGCGCACTTGGACGATCGTTTCGCCGATGGCGGGCGCGCGCAGCACGTGCGACGTGGCGGCGTTGCGCGGGCGCCTGTACGCCGTGGGCGGGCGCGACGGCGGCGCGTGCCTGCGCTCCGTCGAGTGCTACGACCCCGCCACCAACCACTGGACCAACTGCGCGCCCATGACAAGACGGCGCGGCGGCGTCAGCGTGAGTGCTCTGTGTGTACTCGGTATATGAGCGGCGAAGCGTGGGCTCACGACGTGTGTGTGCAGGTGTGCGCGGCGGGCGGCTTCCTGTACGCGCTGGGCGGGCACGAGGCGCCGGCCAACACGGTGGGCGGGCGGCTGGCGTGCGTGGAGCGCTACGACCCCGCCGGCGACGCGTGGGTGCTGCTCGCGCGCCTGTCCTACGGCCGCGACGCCATCGGCTCCTGCTTGCTGGGTGACAGGATCGTCGCCGTCGGTGAGTCGCGTCCCGCACATCGGCGTCTCGTTCGCCCTCTTCACACTCACACGAGCATGCGCATTGCCGGCAGGCGGCTTCGACGGCGTGCAGTACCTGTGCGTGGTGGAGATGTACGACTCAGAGTGCAACAGCTGGCGCAAGCTCGCGCCGCTGAGCACGGGGCGCGCGGGCGCCGCAGTCGTGGCAGTGCCGCCGCCGCGGAACCTCTTCTGATACGCGCACCACCAGCTCGTCATCTACCTGCGGGTCTGAGTGCACGCTGCCCTCACTGCACTGAACTAGATCACCAGTGTCCATAATACCCGTATGTATTGTGTATATCTAAACTTTAAAGAACAAAAAAGTATTTCAGGTGCAAAAATAATAATATAGTATGTTTCATTGTTGACTTTATTCGTCTGCAGGGAAAGAGGCAAAGTTTTGCTACTTTACATATTTAATTATGGTCATAATCTCACAAATATGGCTAATTCTGTTGTACACAATTTCTGAATCAACTAAATCGACAGGTCTAAATCTAGTGCTGTCATTTTCCGCAGGGTTTCTAATACTATGCCGAATAAGTATAAAAAAGTTAGACTTTATACTTTGACGTAAGATTTTTTACTTCTTTATTACCTGTTACTTATGTCCCAAAGCTACCATGATCCAAACTTCATAGTCACTGATCGTTCCTCCCAGTGTTGGGGACAATACGCAGACAAATCAGCTTTTATAAAGTAACGAAGGTATACTCGCTCGCTCTTAGTCTAAAGTTAGAATTTATTTGATGCTTTAAGAATTTCCAATAACTCTGAACGCTCCCGAAAAAAAATTTCATTCATTCAAAATTTTCTTGTAATCTTGCATCTAGCGTTTTTCTCGCTGTAGTGAGAAGAAAAGTTGTGTGTTTCACACACTTGAAAATTAATTTGCGCTCTCGGAATTTTGAATTCCTCGCTACGCTTTGGATCCTATTTTTAACCCTTCGCTGACTCGACTTCAATACACACTCTGAGCCAAAATAACAGCTTTACAGCGTTGCATAACAAATAACTATTTTATTTATTGTTTTGAAATTGGAACCCTGAACAGAATTAGCCACAATCACTGTTTGTGGAGTCAAAAATTAAAACGAGCGAACTTTTGTACTTTAACTTACCTTAATAATAATAATTAAACATGTACTCTATCATCCTATAATTTGATAAGTAGTTCTTAGTTCTGTCCTAAATAATCCACGTCATCACAAAACATGACTACTTACATACCTAGACTTTATAAGACACGATTACATTCTACTTTTCATGTTTTAATACCTATTTTAGAGTGTTAAAGATTTTATTATATTTGCCATTTACGAGAAAGATAAGTAAATGAAATAACTTCATTACTTTGAATATCCGCATAAGTAATTATTGTAGGATGATTTTGAAGTGTTACATTTCACGTTAGGGCGTTTGTTTATGCACTCATTCGTATTCAATTCGTATTCGTTTCGTGAAAATACGATCCAAAGTGGTCGCCATACAAAACGAACATACACGTGTGCATTGATAGATTTTTTGACGCAATTTTTGAAAAATACGTTTTTCGTAAAAATACGAAAATGAATACGCATGAGTACACAAACGCCCTTCCGCTGTTGCCTTTGTAGTAATCCCGCGCAAACAGCCATCTCTACCTAATAAATAAAGATGGTTTTGAAAGAATTCTGGCGTCTTTGATAACGGATTTATTAGGCTAATAATTATACATAGATACATTTAATTTTATTTAGAAAATACCACTTTTACTCTTTTATGTAGGACCTAATCCAATAATATAATTAATTACTTACATTCAATGATGTGAGCTTTAAAAATTCAAAATTTCAAGTTTATTGATCTCAACCTCTTTTACGATTTGTTCAAATATTTTTATTTTATTAAGATTTTTTTTATTTTTACCTTCAATGCTTTTAAATATACTTATGGACTATTAAAAAAAGACTGTTTACTATTATTTTTAAGGGATTGAGATATCGAAAATATTATGTTATTTTAAACAAATTTTGTTATTTTCAGTAAATCATAAGCACTTACATTAACTTTGTATTTTCGAATTGCATATCTTTCAAAATTAACTTTTATGACTGTGTTTTATCACACCTTAGTATTATTTTGACTAGGTATGTATTTTAATTCATGCCTGAAAATAGAAGAACGTTTTATGTTTTCTTATGCATTGTCAATTCCAAAAATATGTGATGTTAAATTAAGAGGCTCACGAAACGCAAATATTTTTTTAGGTCAATTTCAGACAGTATTACTTATGTTATTAAATTTTTTACTTAAGAATGAGATAAATTCTTTTCGGGATTGTCCTGTGATGTTAGTAATAGAAAACGCTAGAAATATTATGATAGATTGTAATAAGCAGTGTTACTTAACACATAAAATAATTGTAATGTACGCTTTACATGGCGTAATAGTAAACGTAGAAACCTGTGATTAGATTGCGACTATTGTAATTGGCTGTATGTCACAGTTGCTAGATACCTACTCTTGTTCAGAGACAGTTATCGTTACATACTAAATTTTTAGCGTTTAAACTACCAAATCGTTGTCATATTTTAGCGCATATTTTTCGGTAAATGCGCGCCGAGCGAAGATGCTTCAAGATGACGGCATCATTAGATATCTGTATACCGGTATATTTACTGGTATCTCGGTAACGTTAATGAATCGTTACTTTTTAACGTTAATATAACGGCTTGGTAAAACTACAACAAAGATAAAGATATTCGGTCCCTGGTCTTGTTAAATCGTACATGTTTTATCAATAGAGCAATCATTGGCAGCCGCAAAAATTAATTTCATATCATGTCAATTCGTTTTCAAAAAGTTCATGTCTTTTTGTTTCACGTTGTATGAATAGGCCAATATTATTGACCTTTAGTGCTTGTTCAACCACACGTTTGGATTAGGCAGGAGTCTAAGTATATAATGTGGGTGACCCTGCTGTATAGTACACAATCTAGACTAAACTAAATTGACAGGCCAAAATGTATTGTTATCCTTTTCGGCAGGAATCATAACGAAAGGGATAGCAATATATTTAGACCTTCATTTTAGTTTGGTTTATAGATTATGCAAGTTCAATAAAATAAGCCATTTAGTATGTTATTTTAGTATGTGATCCAACACTAAAGATCAATAATATTAAGTTCCTAAAATAATTAAGTATCATAAAGGTTGAAAAATAATTTAGCACCTACTTTCATGAAAAGAATACTTATATTATGTAATGTAGTACCTAAGTCAACACTAACTTGTATGGGATATATTATCATACCTACCTTGCTTTACTCCTCATTATTTAACTTAGACCATTTTACTGAATTTTAAATAAAAATAATTTGTGATGCGAGATGGGCATCTTCTAAGTTTAAAATCAATACCAGCGATTTACCAATGATCAATAAATAATAATCAATATATTTTCTAAAAGTATTGCAATGGAATTAAAGTAAATCAGGCAGTGTTGCTTCTCTCTGGTTTTTGACCATCATGTCGACATTATTATATCCAAATTATATTTTTGTATTAGATTAAAACATGACGTAGTTTTAGAAATACTTAATACTTGGACGGTTAAATAGTACCTAGCTAACTACAATTTTTCGCCTGGTACTTAGTATATATTGTAATCATATTCATGTTGAAAATATTTATGTTTAATAATACCTGCCGAATTAAGAACCCTTCTCCTTTTATGAATTCGATTTAAAAAACCGGTCAAGTGCGAGTCGGACTCGTACACGAAGGGTTCCGTACCATTATACAAGATACAACACTATAAGTACTTTTTAATTTAAAGCATGGCGGCCATTTTAAAATTAGCCATCTTGGTTCGGCAATAACCCGGCACCGTGAAAATTTGAACTCTGCCTATTACGGTTCAGAAGATTCAACCCGCTGACAGACAGACGGACGGACAGAGAAGGTTTATTAATAATAGACTCCCGTTGGCCAGTGATGGATTAACCCTTAATCAAATTAAGCAATTGCCTAGGGCATCACGTCTGAGGGGGCACCAGAAGAAGCACAAAAAAAATCCGTCCTTAGGGCATCACGTCTCACTCTCACGTCACCAAAAACCACACCAACAAAAGTTTCTAGGACTAATTTGAAAATTCGCGCGTTTTAAGTTGACATAGAGTCCGACCTAGAGTCATAACCCCACTCCAGCTTGCCCACTCGCTGCCCGCTTGTGCATTCGACAATTCGAATGCCTCCGAAAGCCGCAAGGCGCATTTCAATAAATAAATAAATTATGCTTTGGTTTTTATTGTTGTCACACCTACTCCACTTCTAAAGTACGTTACATCTCATCATCTTATTTTACAAAAAACTAATGTTTTTAGGCGGTAAAGGTTTAAAGACCGATTCTAGTTGACATACGGATAGGGGGGCCCACAGGCATGGATTGCTTAGGGCATCATGTAGTCTTAATCCATCACTGCCGTTGGCACCTTTCGGGTACGGAACCCTAAAAATAACGTAGGGACTATTAATAGTTCTCGTTAGTCTTTAAAAAAAATTGCATTTAGCCATTATTGTGACTTTATCTACATTAATTTTATTATTAAGTACCTGTATACCTTTAGCGTAGGCAAGCAAAAATTATTACTTATGTAACACCTAGGTACTTTTGATTCTGTAGTTGATTATTTTGAATGGAGCCACCAATTCAAATTAATAGCAAAATCTTTTTTTTATAAAGTCTAGTCTAGTCAACTACTGAATTAATCGTCAACAATATATCTTTGTGAATAAAATATGTCCATAGACTGAAAATATTTATCTGAATTATTATAATGGTCCAAATTGTCCTAGCAGTAGACCATACTTATTACATAAATAATAATTATTAATTGGAGGAATAATTTCATCATTTAAATAAAGGGTACATACTTACATAATGTTTGTCCTTATTTCATTTTTTTATTAATTCATCGTTGTAATAATAATTTACAGTTCACCTACACATTGGAATATTTTAGAGTTTATTATGGTGGTGCAAACGAGCAAAACCTAAGTAGAGTTTTGCTCGTGACTTACAGATTTGATAGGAACTCTTTGTTTTCCCAGAATAAAAGCACTTTGCATAGTCCGCTACCTTTACCAAAAGAACCCAGGATAATAGAAGTAGTCTACCTGAATGCGAAAGTCTCATCAAAATTGGTTGTCATTTCGAAGATTATTCCAGATCAGGCTAGAAGTTCGAACACGCAATAGGTAGCTGGTATGCTCTCGTAGCCATAACGACCGCCAAAGTTTTTTTAGAAACTAATAAGTATTAAAAACCTAAGTAGGTACCTAAATTATTAATTTCATTCGATTTTATCTAATAAACAATAAAATTTGTATTTTTCCGGTATACAAAGGTTTTCCATCAGGGCCCAGGGCCTCAATTTCTAATTCTAGCCAGACTTGAAACTACCTCTTCCTTTGACGCGTTTTTAAAGTTACCCACATCCACTATTTCTGTGATTTATTAGACCAAAAAGCTAGAACCTAGAGCCGTAAAGGCAGTTGAAAATAAAAATACTTTTTTTTTTTTTTTTTTTTTTTTTTTTCTTCTCTCGTCTGGCTTTACACTGATTAGCCAATGTCAAGTGTGTAATTATTTAAACAAGTTAGGAAAACTATATTATTATGGACTTCGTCTCTGCTGGCGCCCGCCGACATACACGCGGCGCCCCTTTAGAGCGCTTCTCAGTCAGTTCCTCGGTCAGTTCCACCACCAATAAACATCAGCGGGACACAAAAACCGGCCACTTCTAACAAAAAAACACTCCAAAAAGTCACAACACGCGCGCCAACAAACGCCACCACAGACAAAGTCCCAATAAAAATACTTCACCTTGTAACACTTGGAGCTCGATTCCGCAAAACCTGCATCAATCATTATTACAATCGCAATCGTTGTTATTGGCTGAATTGATGGCATTCTTCCAGTAACAAAGTATTGTAGCCAATAGTGAACGAGCATCAACCAATCAGAGGTGATCACAGACCAGTAATAGATGATTGTGATCGTGACATTGTAACTGTCATTCTACCACAAAGTCTCAGGCTTGGGTTGTCACTTTTTTCTTTTTGCATAATCTTCGAAATTCAAATTCTTTTCATCTTTAATCTGTGGCAATAGTGTGTGGTTGAAAAGATTTCGGTGAATTATAAGATTTAGCTCCTAATAATTTCAAAAACTAAATCTCCAAAATGGCTCTTCACATACCTAAGGCACCGGGTATCCCACAAATGTTGAAAGAGGGGGCACGGGTAAGTTAAAATATTATAACCAAAACTTATGATCATGTCATGTGCATTGGGCAGTCGGTGCCCATATGATATTTTAAGTTCAAAAATTAGATTTTTTGCAGATATCTATCTTTATATCAATCTATTTACACACTTAGTACACTAAAACATTTAAGAAAAACAAAATATTATACCCTAAATGGCGAAAATCAAGTAACTATTCTTTTATTTAAGTTCAAAGAAATATCCACTTAAAAAATAGAATTCTATCGTTTTGTGACGCTACAGGTGGTAGCGTCACAAAATAGTAACTATTAGTAAATAACTACATACACTTTAGTAAATAAGCGGTTATAGGAGCAAACTGAAATCCGAAAGGTCTGAGGTTCAAACGCCACCCGTTGCACTATTGTCGCACCCACTCCTAGCACAAGCTTTACGCTTAGTTTGAGGGGAAAGGGGAATGTTAGTCATGACTAAATGACTAATATTCTTTAAAAAAATGAGATAAATACCTACACATATATTTCCAGATGTACTCTGGCTTAGAAGAAGCAGTGTACCGCAATATAAATGCTTGCAAACAATTCGCACAAAGTGTACGATCTGCATATGGTCCTAATGGAATGAATAAGATGATCATTAATCACATCGATAAACAGTTTGTGACAAGTGATGCAGGCACCATTATACGAGAGCTGGATGTGGAACACCCTGCGGCCAGGCTTATGGTGTTGGCTAGTCAGATGCAAGATGCAGAAGTCGGTGATGGTACCAATTTCGTAATTGTGATATCTGGCGCCTTACTTGAAGCTGCAGATGAGCTTTTACGTCTCGGAGTTACAACCAGTGAAATTGCAGAAGGATATGAAAGGGCCCTCGATAAATGCTTAGAAATCCTCCCTGAACTTGTTTGTCACGAAATCAAAGATTGTAAAAATGTTGAAGAGGTTATCAAATGTATCAAGCCAGCAATAATGTCCAAACAGTATGGAAATGAAGATTTTATTGCCAGTCTTGTTGCTAGAGCATCAGTGGCAATCCTGCCTGATAAAACTACATTCAATGTAGATAACGTCAGGATATGCAAGGTAAACTATTTAAACTCAAGGGATAAAAATTAAAGTGTCATTGTATCTTGGTATCATTACAGTGCCTATGTGGTAGGTGAACCTAATATGGTCATTGAATGCCTACTTTTTGCCTTTGTTTAATTGAACCATATTTGTTATATACATGGCATATATAATGCCATATTTAGACCCATCTTAATATGACATACTGCAAGTTTTTAAGCAGCTGGACCTCTGGAATCCATTAAAGATGAAAAAATAGTTCAGTTTTAGAATGATTATTGAAATAGGTTTAAAAATTTCTATATTAATAATGTTTTTTTTATTATAGATCCATGGAGCCGGTCTACTACAATCAGAAGTCCTTTCAGGCATGGTGTTCAAAAGAGAAGTTGAAGGAGATGTAACAAGTGCCTCAAAAGCTAAAATTGCAATTTACTCATGCCCCGTTGACATCACTCAAACAGAAACAAAGGGCACAGTGCTCATCAAGTCAGCCGATGAGCTTCTAAACTTCAGCAAGGGAGAGGAGTCTCTCCTAGAAAAGCAGATAAAAGATATTGCAGACACTGGGGTCAAAGTGATTGTTGCTGGAGCTAAATTTGGTGATATGGCATTGCATTTCCTCAATAAGTATGGTATAATGGCTGTTCGTCTCAATTCCAAATTTGATCTTCGTCGTCTTGCTAAGACTGTGAATGGTGTTGTAAGTTAAATTAATTTAATAATATAATCAATTATTATTAATCTAGGCCTAGATTTGTCGAAAATCATTTTAATCACAAGATTTTTTTGTAAATGTGGTAAAAGCTTTAACAAATTAAAATCAAACCACTAGGTATATACATATAGGATATAGCTTTAAAAAATCTAAGAAATTGGTGGACAGTTTTAAAACTGGTGGCCAAACGACCATGATCTGGAATCTGGACTATGTGACGAAATTCTTTAGTACACTTCTATAGATGTTTAACAAAGCCCTGCAACCAAACTCAGGGGGCAATATTAGGGAATATGTGACCGGCTAGTGCCAGCATTATAATAATAAACTTTTAATATTCATCCAACATCTCAAGGAACTTTCCCTTGGCTTTTGGGTCAAGTGCCAGATGCTGAAGACAATGTGTGTGGTAATCTTGTGCTTATTGAGTAGAGGTTCCCCTCAATAAATAAGAGTAATTATCCTTTGTTTCTTGATCAAAATTATTAACTTAATGATGTCTTTTAGGTACTGCCAAGATTGACTACACCAACAGCTCAAGAACTGGGTTTCTGTGATATAGTCAGAGTGGACGAGGTCGGAGACACGCGCGTAGTTGTGTTCAACATGGAGAGCAAGGAGTCCCGCATCTCCACAGTGGTTATCAGAGGTTCAACACAAAACTATATGGATGACATTGAGAGAGCCATTGATGATGGTGTCAATACATTTAAAGGCCTTGCTAAAGATGGAAGGTATGAAAATAAAGTATTATCTAAAAGAAAAGAATACTAAATCATTTATGACATAGGCCTTTCCTTCCAAGAAAGAGTTAGTAACACAAGGATGTATAAGCTTAATTTGCTATAATCTGCCAAAATAGACAAATCGGTATGGTACAAGTTACAACATGCAGCATATGATAAGCTTTTCCTGCTTCTTTAGTAGTGGGAGGCCAAGTGGTGCCCATGGCATGCTGCATGTTGTATCATACAGATTTGTCTCTTTTGATTTCAACTTTGTCACTGTTGATTTAGGTTTTTCTAGGACAAAAAGTCATAGCCTATGTCTATCTCTAGGATGCAAGCTATCTCTGTATTAAATTTTGTCAAAATCGGTTAAACAGATGGGTTGTGAAAAGGTAACGCAGACAGACACACTTTCGCATATTAGTGTGCTCTATGAATAACAAACGCTTTCAGGTATTAATAAATGTATTTTAATTTTGCATCACTTGATATTAATTTAAATAACTGAGTTAAGAATACCTACCTCTCAGCATTCAGTTTTAATGTAAAAAATGCTTATTATAAAATTTCTAAATAATTTTTAAATATACATATCAAAAATTGTGAAACCGAACAGGATTCTAACCTGTATCTTCTGGGTTCGCGCGCGTCTGAGTTTGATATGTATTTAAAAATTATTTAGAAAATCTTGAAGTGTAGGTAAAAAAACACTACCTATCATAAAAATTATAAAATTTTGCTGCTTATTCATTTTAGATTTGTTGCGGGAGCCGGTGCTACTGAAATAGAATTGGCTCAAAAACTCCTGCAGTATGCTGATACACTGCCAGGCTTGGAACAGTATGCTGTTCGTAAGTTTGCTGTAGCACTGGAGAGCATTCCACGAGCTTTGGCTGACAACTCTGGAGCAAACGCCACAGAAGTTATCAACAATATCTACAAAGCACACAGGGTAATCTAAATCACCTTTGTCCTCATTATTAGGGTTCCGTACCTCAAAAGGAAAAACGGAACCCTTATAGGATTACTTTGTTGTCTGTCTGTCTGTCCGTCCGGCTTTCGTGTCTGTCAAGAAAGCCTATAGGCTACTTCCCGTTGACCTAGAATCATGAAATTTGGCAGGTAGGTCTTATAGCACAAGTAAAGGAAAAACCGTGAAGTTGTGGTTACATCACAATAAAAAAAAATTATTAAAATGTATTTCAATTTTCAAAGTATGATAACTATACCAAGTGGCGTATCATATGAAAAGTCTTTGCCTATACATTCGTAAGAAGATTTATTTATTTTTATGCATAAGGGTCAAATGCGAGTTGGACTCGGACAGGAAGGGTTCCATTATCCATGCCATTTTCCATAAATAACACCTTTTAATTTTCCTGGTGACCATTTTGAAATTTTTATTATTTGTTGTTATAGTGGCAATAGAAATACACATTTTCATAGAATGAAATGTTTCATTTTTTTATTTATATTTTAATAAAGTACTCATTAGCGCCCAATAACAGTGTAATTTAACAAAAATTCTAAATATTTAATTCAGTAATTTTTGTTTACTCTACAGGAAAATAACAAGTATGCTGGATTTGATATAGATTCAGAAAACAATGGAGTATGTGATGCAAAAGAAAAGGGTATTCTTGATTTATATGTATTGAAGTACTGGGGCCTTAAATATGCTGTTGGTGCTGCAACTACTATTTTAAAGGTTGATCAAATCATCATGGCTAAGAGAGCTGGAGGGCCTAAAGCTAAAGCAAAGGCAGACAGTGACGATGAATCATAATAATACTTGAATATCAACCAGTCCTCCACTGAACTTGTGATTATCACATTGAGTTCATCACAATCGTCATTATTGGCTGAATTTACAGTACTCTTGCTTTGCTACAATAATTATGAGTTGGTAACTAAGCCAATAAGTGAGTGTCAGTCAATGGGAAGTGATTGGAATTAATATTTTTTATATTGTTGCTGTCCAAGTTCCAGTGCTAGGGCCAGATTATTATACTTGATAGAATGAGGATATTTTTGTTTAATTTGATAATTAACTTATAAGTTATAATAGTAATTTTCTATGTATGTGAATGTTTGCTTATCATCTTATTAAGATGCGTGGTATATAACAATGCTTGATTATAACATAACCTTTAGTTTCCACTTGTCGCTACTCGTTGTCGACACTGAGTATTAAAATATAACTTAAAATCCTGTGTTTTATTATTTATTTGACGTTTTAAGTACTTTACCACCGTAAAATGCTGCTGGAATTGAAGAGGGGAAGGGCAGGGTATCCTACACTACTATACGATAACGTATTATGTATATCATTTCCGCTCCAGACTTAAAAAATAGCCTATCTATAAATAAATAAATCTATAAATCTATGCTTTCTTCTCTGATCTTAAGGGGCATGAGACCGGCCTGCCCGCGAAATTCAAATTTAATTTGGTTTTTCGCAATTTGTAAAATAATACGTCAACGTCAATACAGTTTAAGAAATTAATTAAAGTATCTAGTACTAATTTGTGAGAATAGTCGATACTTTAATTAATTTCTTAAACTGGACCTTTTCAAGTAAAGATTTTTATATAAACCTGTGAGAATGATACTGCCACTGTCGGAATGCCATAAGCCTACGTTGTCGTATTAGTTCACAAATTGCGAAATATACATCGATGGAAAAACCAAATTAAATTTGGATTTCGCGGGCAGGCCGGTCTCATGGCCCTTAAACAATATAAATTACTTACTAAATTATGGTATTACTAATTTTCTAATGCTAATATTTTATTGTATACTATAGGTATCATTTATTTCAAAAATTAGTAACACCTGAACTAATTAGATCAGGTTGTTCTTGGACATAGGCCTCCTAGCATGCCTCTAGAATCCGCCATTTCTCTGTGAAACGCCAGACTGCGCCATGCAGATATAATGGCGCTATCCTTTTGGCAAGTCATCTTTTCTGTGGCCGTCTTGATCTGTTCTCATCTCTGGGGTAGGAAGGTAAGTACTAAGTACCATAGGACAGCGTGACACTTCACAAGATGGTGGATCATGTGAAATGTCACGCTGTCCCCTTGTATGTGGTGTCGCTAAGTAAAAAATTCTGAAACTCACAATTTTTTTATATATTTGCAGAGATTGTTATATTTGAGTCATTTCATAATATGTACATAACTATACTGTCAATAGATACAGCTCTTTGGATACAGCATAATAAATATATCTGTATCTTGTAACTATATTTACCACTACGTAAATATAGTATTGACAGGTTGCAAGTCCAGGGCCTATCAATGGTTTTTATTATTCTTTCTCGCTGTGAAACAGGAGCTGCTTTCCCAATTTCTCATTCAGTTAAAATTACACAAAACTTCTCGGTTTTCTTCGTTGATATTTTCACCATATTCTCTAAAATTGAGATTTTATTCGCTGGCAGCTTTTGTTCTACAAATAACTACGCCCACCCTGTCAATGTCATTCAAGTGCCAAAAGATCCTTGTGGTACTGTAGTGTTAAGCTATGAGTGTTACTTCATTACTTTATTCTATAATCACTTCTTTACTCTATGATTGCATTGTTTTCTTTACTTGTTACTTACTTGTTACCTAGTTGTTTCTTGTTTTCTTTGACGCACAATTTTCAATTTTGACGTATGACGTTTGTACCTACTGAATTTAAATTTTCATTTCTATCTGAAATTTGATAATTCCATCTTAGATAAATTCAATAATTCAGTACCTTGAACGTTCATAGAGATTTGTGACTGTGTAGCATAATAATAATTACGGTTTGGGTAATTACGGATATAATAAAATTAGAAAACGTCAAAGATGTCGTCTTATAAGGTAAGTCTACCTAAATATTTTAAAAAATATTTGATGCATTAATAATAAACACAATATCAAATTATAAAACTGTACTTGATTTGCTAGTAGTAACCTATATTTTATACAAAAATAACCTGTGAATGTGTTTCATATAATTTCAGCCCATTGACTCGAAAAGAGAAGAATTTAGACGGTATTTAGAGCGTGCCGGCGTGATGGACGCTCTAACAAAGGTTCTTGTGAGCCTTTATGAAGAACCTGACAAACCAGAAGATGCCCTGGAATATGTACGTAAACATCTCGGTACTGACGGAGGTGAGGATGAATTGGAGGCAGCAAGGGCCCGCATTGCTGAGCTCGAAGCAGAAAATGCGATGCTCAAAGAAGCAGCGCCAACAGAGGGCTGAATTCTTAGTGTATTACTATTAAGTTGATCTCAATGTGAAATGATCTCAAACTTGTTGATTCTAAAGAAATATAAGAGTACCTAATATACTAGAATAATACCTACTTAATTTGTTAATGATTAAATATTAAGATTGTTTTAGTTCATGTGCTTGAAGCACAAATTTTTGTTACAATTTATGTTACAAAAAAAGAAAAATTTTTGTTACAATTTATGACCTATGTTTAGAATTTAAAATGATATGTTGATTATTTTGGTTTGTAGCTGTGAATGTGCAGAATGCACAAATTTTTTGGTTTACATTATTAGTTAAGTAATATTTAATAATAATTTGACATTTTAATTTAGACTAGTCTGTTTATACACAGACAACCTTATTCCTGCTACCAGTTAACTTATCTAATCCTTATCATAGTAATTACTAATTATAATATAAACACATTACGCAAGTGACCTGAAATAACAATCGATTTGCTGCAACTAAAAAAATGTGAACTATAAGTTATAACCCAGATGCAAGATGTTGCATTAATGTATGTTTACCTATTTGTTCAGACTTCAGCAGTGTAGTGTTTCAGTGTGCAGTGAATGGTTTAAATCTATCCCTTTACTCTAATAGTTACAAAAATAACATCTATATATTATAAAATTTTAAATTACAAATAAAAAATATGAAAACAGCATTTATTTAATTTGTTTCTTCTAACAAAAAAGTAGATACAACAAAATTCATATCCATACTTTCCTAGTAATATTAATTTATGAATTCAAGTGTTTGTTAACTCCATGGCCCATCTGCCAGGTGGCTCTTAAATGTGGGTAGAGTTTTGGGGCCTGGGGACCCTTTAAACTAATAAATAAAATTGGAGTGTCTGTCTGTAATTTCGAAATAACTACCTCATATTAAGCTCATATGGTTATTTGAATCACACCATTTGACCCATTGAATCATAACTGAATCACACGTTTTTGTCTGTTTAAACAGGCTAATCTTCAGAACAGCTGAACCTATTTTGACGGGATTTTCACAGACAAGTAGAGGATTGGCCAGGGAGTAACATAGGCTACTTTTTAAACCGACTTTCAAAAATGGAGGAGTTGTGATTTTCTACCTATGTACACAGATATCTCCGAGATTTCTGAACTGATTTGTGTAATTTTTAGGAACTTTGCGACATTGTTCCATAAAAAATTTGGATTCTAACTCCTCAATCCTGATGCTGCAGGGGATGTGACCACCCAAACTGATAGGATTTAGAAACTCAGCTATAAATTGACATTGAGCTCGAGGACCTTCCTCAACGCTGATGCTGTAAGGAATTGCATTACCCTAAATCCTGCTGATCCCTCGGGATTTTTAAAGGATCATCCATTTAAATGATTTTACGTAGTACAGAAAAAAGTTGCATCCTGGGGATGGAATATTACAGAGAGGCTACTTTTGTCCTGGGAGAGGCTAAGTTGTTCCCACAGGATTTTTAAAAACCTAAATCTATGGACTGATTTTGTGCTTACATCACAAAAAAAATGAATTGTAATTTCTGATTCTAGCACGGAACCCTTTATGTGCGAGTCCAACTCGCCCTTGACCGGTTTTAATTCTGATACAAGTTAGCCAGTGACCTGATGGTAAGTGATGATGCAGTCTAAGATGGAAACAAGCTGACCTGGAAGGTGTTTGGTAAAACCCAACCAACCCAACCCAACCCAAGTTTTATAAAACCCATAACGCGGCATCGTACTGGAGTAAATCATTTGGTACGTAGGTAGGTAAGTAGCCATGGCCGAAGCCTCCCACCAGACAGAGACAATTTAAAAATTATTATCAACTCTCAAACTGCCCCTGCTGGGTATCGGACCTCCACATATAAGTTACTAGCTCATGCCCGTGACGGCTTAGGTTTTAAAATCCTTTGGTTTTCTGAGAAAAGTTAACTATGTGACCATAGGTTGATGGCCTACTTACAAGACTATAATAAAAGGGGAAATAAAATATTCAAATGCCATTTTGTAGCAGAAGCTTTACTTCACATGACTACAGACAAGACATTAACAATAAATTATTTGCTACTTGATCATTATACTGGATTATTTATTTGTTTATACAGCAGCACTGATAAGTTCAGTATACTTCTTGACTTTGCTGGCAACACTCATATCTACATATCTGTCACCAATTGAAACAACCATGCCTCCCATCAAAGTTGGGTCCACCTTAGCAGTAAGTTGTAGGGTCTCATTGCCTTTCAGGAATTTCTAGAAATAATGAAAATACATTTTTAATTATTTTAACAATCATAATTTAATAAACATAGTTTAAATAAATATACCTGGAATAAAAACCAACAAGTATATTAATCTTTTCATCTTGTGATATTTTGTTAGTGAATAATATTTATTTTCCTAATTTCTTAGTTTTATTAAGGTTAAAAATTCCCTAAATATTGAATGGCCTGTTAAAGATGTCAGTTTTAATACCTTGAGTGCAGCTTCCAGACTTTGTTTCTGGCCCGCGTCCAAGGGTTTGGCGGTAATAACCTCACAGGTAACCTCTCCACGGTGAGCTGCCATCATAATTTTGAATGCATTGATCACTGCCTCCAATTTGTTTAGGCGGCCATTTTCAGCCATTAGCCCTAACAAATTGCCTGTGTTTGCAGAAAGGCTTATCTGTGAAATTTATAAATTATATCAATAAAAATTATCATTCTGGCATGTAAACAAAGTGTCACCAATTAGAATTAAGGTATACTAAGATGCCTTAATGGATTTATTCTTAGTAAGAATAATAAAGATATATGTATAAGAGATCTATAGCAATGCACTCTATAGGTTGATAATAATGATGATGATCTAGCTCCACTTCACATAATATATTGAAAACCTATTTTGAAAATAATTCTTTGTGGGTGTTAATTTACATTTCAGTAAAAGAAGTTAATGCAAAATGTCATATTATTAGACCAAGTGGTTTGAGCTGGATGTTAATATGCCAGTTTGACCTTGTTACCTTGTTTTCATATATGTATGATCAAAATCATTTACATCCTTGTTTATAATGATAATATGTATATTGTTTATACCACTAGATACTCATTAATCAAATTATAATAAGATTACCGATTAGAAGATTGATAAGTATTATAAGATATTATTCAGTAAATAAGGTCTATTTTATCATTATTTTTATTACAACTGAGTAGAAGTGATACATACCCATAATAATAATTATATTTTTCAACATAATAATTTAAGCTTCAATGAAGCTTAATGAATGAATGAATAATTTATTAAGTACCTTAGAAGTAAGATGTTTTAAAGCATCTACTTTCAAACTTCTCTTCAGAGTAGGGTTAATGATGAATTCCTTCAGCTTTGCATCAGTTTTAATAGATTGCTGAAATTGTGTCAGTTCTTTCTCAACTGCGTCTAAGCTTTTGCTCTTTGAGGCCGCCGAATATAGCGCTGATGCATATCTACCCTCCAAACCAAAAACTTGTACAGGAGGTTTTATAAGCTGAGCTGCAGCTGATGATGTGCTCAGTGAGCGAACCTGAAACGATTACGTAATGTTAGTTTACTTACTTAATATTCGCAATTCATTTATTTACAACAGTTTGGGGCTTACCAGCATATTTGTCTTCATTATCGACATTATAGTTTTATTTATTTAAATAGTTTAATTCGACGACAATTTTAAAAACCACTAAAGATATAGTTTTTTTTTTTTTTCTTTAAATCTGGCTTTACTCTGATTAGCCAATGTCAAGTTTGTGATATTTTCAAGTTATTGAATTTATACAAGTATGGACTCCGTCTGCGCCGGCGCCCGCTGACATACGCGCGGCGCCCCTTTAGAGCGCTTCCCAGTCAGTTCCACCACCAAATAACACTAACTAACACAAAAACCAGCCACTCTTAACAAAAAAAAACACTCCAAACAAGCATAGCACGCGCGCCAGCAAACGCCATCGCAGACGAAGTCCAAAGATATAGTAGACTATATTCTTTGTAGTAGACAATCTAAAATCTATGCTAAAGATGGTCGAAACCATAGACGTACAATTTTCGCTTCGCTCAAAGACTGACAAAGCGTTGGAGCGAGAGGTAGTCAGATAAGACCCACTGCCGCGAGCGAAAGCGAGATAGCGAAACAAGATGCCAATAAGTCATTGTTTACGTGAGTAACAGGCCGTAAGAGTTCAGCCTGTTCCAAGTCGAGGTGATTTTTTGCATTTACTAAATAATTTTACGATTATAACGTAAAATCTATGTCTTGCCACCATGGTGTCTTGTTCAGTGAGCGAATGTGACGTTACAAGACGTTATAATCCGCGTAAATACACGTTTCACAGGTAATTACTGATTATTTGTACTAATTGTTTATAATCATTATTTCATCATTTGTTGTTTGAAAATTAGGCAAAATAGCTATTGGAAGCTTAGATGATAGGTTTCCCTTAAGACTTATCATCAAATTACATTGCTAAATGAAGAATTTTTGGATATTTTGTGTAAAATTTAAAAACGTTTGTTTACGATAGGGATTGACAAAGTAATGACGTCACAAGTATCGATAGTCGATAATTGTGTCTACCGGTAGGTTTGATGTGATAGGTTTCATGTGATGTATGTAAAATACAATATAAAACACTAGGTACTTTCCAATAAAAGAAAAGAACGAAATAAATATTTTCACTAATTTTTATTTTATTTAGCGTGACTTAGATTTCATATACAAGGTTAAGGGTAACCCGTACATTACTGTATTTAAGTGCTTATCGGGGAGGTCATTAGCTATGAATTGAGCGCCATATATACTTACAGTCTTATTCATAAAAATCCCTTAATATAGGTTTAAAACGTTCATTAGCTAAAATGCTCATTAGGCCTATTAAACGTTTCATAACTTTCTTTATTCATAAAGGTTCAATAAACCTCTCACAACTAAATTCTCGCTATAGGCTAGTTTCGCTTTGTTATGTTGTCGTTCTGATGAATTCATAGACAAAATTGCAAAAAAACTGGGCTCTACACAGAAAAGTGACACAGGTGTGACATTTGTTTTCGAATTTCGGTCAATTGTCTGAGTTCTGGAGGATAGTTAGGTATTATCGTTCGGAGTTTTGTTCCGATTTATTTAATTATAAAAATGGAAACAGGAAGGAATTTAGAAATTAGCGTTAGATTTTATTATACTATTTAAAAAAAAAGATGTATTAGGTAAAAGTATGTATTAGAATTTAGATACAGTACCTGGACATTCATGGAATAAAATCCTTTTTTTTTTAATTGAAAATATTACAATAAAACTTAAAGCTAGCCTTATCTAATTACTATACAAATCATGCCCGTGTGGAATGGTGCCAAGAATACTGGCTGCATTTCCACGCTTGACAGCCAGGCTGATCCGTTGCGCAAAAAATGAGCCAGCCCTTTTTTTTACCCAAATCCTTCTCGGTTTATGTAGTTAGGTACTGAGCTGCATCACCGCCATATTTCTTACGTTAGAAGAAATCACATACCTATGTAAAAGAATGATTACATGAAAAGAAACTTCGAAATTAGGTAGAAACTTTTAGGTACCTACTTCACGACGTCCATCCCTAGCATCTTATGGCAATTAAAACTTGCAACTCTAGTTAATTACCACAGCCTCTCGAATCCAGAATAAATAACGTACAAATAATAATGACAATGCAATGGCACTAGAATCAACCAAAACAAAATAACCTCACTTCCAAACAAATTATCAGCTGTTAAGACAAGACGGCGGCCATCTTGTTCTTTAATAAGGGTTTATAGTAGGGTTCAGCCTGTTATAAGTTATGGAGCCGCTATTGAACACTTTTAGCACTATTGAACGTTTATGAATCATGTTTTTGAGAACTTTGCTTATAACAAGCTAATAAAGCTTCTACAAATTTTTATGAATAAGACTGTAATTACTATTTATTTTTATTAACTTGTCACTTAGACATTATATCAGAGTGTTATTGTAATTAATCAAATTAAATTATTTGCACCCTTTAAAAAAATAAAGGTGGAAAACTAACAAATTCCGGTAATTTATATGAAAATCCTAAAAATTGCTCTATTTCTCAAAAAAAGATTTTTTTAAAACGTCTTTTAATAGTTTTCTATCGAAATATCAATAAAAATGTTATAAGGGGTTAAAATAACTATAAGTATCTCAGAATTCATTAATAAATTATTTATATAAAATATTAAAGTCATTTCATTAATAAATAATAATCTGTTACCTAGCTTTAGCTTTGTTACTATTTGTGTATTTGAAATGTATTTGATTTTTTAAGATTATAAGATGCTTTTTACTTCACTTCGTTAAACTAACTCATTAGTGTCCTATGATTTCGCCAGTAAGACTATCGATAATACAAATGCTAAAGGCAGGACAACTCTATTTCACGCACACATTTACGTTTCATTTTTTGTAACACCGTTAATCTGTCACTGTTAGTCTTGTAAGTCTTTGGTCGAAACCATAGACTTTATCGAAATGTGATTACATGTGACAACTGACAAGCACAGATGCACAGATGACAAGCTGCACAAAAAGGATCTTTTGGCAAAGAATAAGACAGCGGGGAGTAGAACTTGTAGAACAAAGACTGCCAGCCATAGAGATAGTATATAAACAATAGAGGTAGTCATAGGTTGTTGCCGCTCTTGTACATCCATTTGTCAACTAGATATTGTTATCTCCGTCTATTTCAGGGAACCTTCGTTCGGGTAAAAGCGATAGCTCATATAAGTCTGGCAACAACGCACTGTATGTGTAACTGGTGACAGTAGTTGTCAGCATTTGGAGACAAAACATTGGGATTTGATGCAGCGTTTTTATAAAATTTTAAAAATCACAAAAGTCTGGGTTAAAATTAAGATAAAAACTAAAAACCAAATGTGTGACGCTGTGTTTTGTGCCTCCAGATATAAGAAAGAAGGCGTCCAAGTTCCTGAATTGCCTTTTCATAGGTAAGTCTTTAATAACTATTTCATCGATACCAACCGCGACTTTTATTCCGAAAATCACTAAAAATTAAAGATTTACATGTTATAAGTGTAATTATCTCGTGTAATACTGACAAGAATCACGTTTTACAGCGCAATTTAATTTTAATTTATGAATTATTTTAGGCATCATTTGTAGTGATGTGTACACACTTTATCGATAAAATGAAATTTGTCTTTTATCGTATAAATAACATTTGCTTACTTTTGTAGATTTCCAAAATGTCCTGAAATTAGAACTGCGTGGATTTGGACAATAAAACGAAAATCTGGAAGTGAAAGGTATATTCTCGTCTATGCTCCAAACATTTGGAAGAGTCTTGTTAGGTTTCTGGTTTAAAAATAAATAAATTGAAATCAGATGCAATACCAACTATATTTGAAAGATATCCTCAAAAGTCAATACCATCAACCAGTAAGCACTAAGCTCTTTCAAATTGTATGTAGGTACTTATCTACAAATAAATATGTAGTAATGTTACACTTTTCTTTATTTGACAATAGTTAAACAAAAAAGACACCAACAATTAATTAATTTATTAATTTTTTTATCTGTACAAGTATATTTGTATAAAGTGGACAGGGAAGCACTTATCTCTATAAGAGATCTCTACCAGTGACCCTTGGCAGTGCGAGAGGTTGTAAAGGGAGTAGAATAGGTACAGCAAAGAGAGACAGTAATTATTATGGAAAAAAAACTTAGTAGATATTATGTTATAATATAACTATACTTAATTTTAAGGTTTGAAGTACAAGTGAGTTTAAATAATTTTTAAAATTAAAAATTACCTAATTGTTTTACTGATATTTTTTTAAATTTTATTATTATCATAAAGAATTATGCATTTTTGACTAGGTAACAGCAAGACATACATTAATTCATTTAATTTAAGGTTATAAAGGACGAACGAAACAAACTTCGAGAGCTGGCTAATAATGAAACAAAAACGAAGGTTTTGAGCATTTTCCTCAGTCAGTTTTCTACGTCCAGCTCTCTATAATTTTGTTGACCTAGAATTCTTGACTTTTACTTGGCTTTTTATTTTATAATAGAGCAAGATCCCGGAAGCGCCAGACTGTATTTATGTACTTATTTTCTGAGAAACGGCCAATTTATAAGTATCAGCTGCTGCCTGCTAAAGGTACATATGTATAACATTACTCACTTTTCTTAAAGTCTGAGTGTAGATATAATATAAGTAAGTATGTTTTACAGAAGATTGTGAATAATTAATATTCAATACTGTCAGAAACTTTCCGCCATAAAAAGTAACATAATATAAAATATGCCTACGTTAAATATAGTAATAATACTAATAAATTGATTTGAATTATTTGAAAAGTGTTTCATTTTACTCTTGTTTTTACTGAATATATAATAACCGTCCGCGTGAATTTATAGGTTTTTAAAAATCCCATGGGAAATCTTTAATTTTCTGGGGTAAAAAGTTGCTTACGTCAATTTCCAGGACGTAAGCTACCTATGTATCAAATTTCATATAAATCGGTACAACGGATGGGCCTTAAGAATCCCATGGGAACTCTTTGATTTTTCGGGGATAAAAGTAGCCTCAACTCTGTACCTTTCATTAAAATCGGTTAAGCTGCTGGGCCGTGAAAAGCTAACAGACAGACTGAGATACACTTTCGCATTTATAATATTAGTATGGATAAGTATATATTGCACGTAGTCCGTCGTAGTAACATAGAAAATTAATTTCGATATATCCAAATTCGCCGTCCCAGCCCTAGATGGTGCACACAGTGACAAAATGACTTACGCGCACAAAAATAATTGACACGCATTTTCAGTTTATTATCGGTCCATAGTTATAATACGTCCATGCTGCCAGCAATTAGAATCTCCTCAATTTTAGGGAATACGTTGAAAAAGTCAATGTTGAAAGTCGAGTAAGTTTTATCAAATTTTAACTGAATGAGAAATAGTTGTCCCTGTTTTCTCATAGGGAAATAAATAATAAAAACTTTGTATTCTGTAGATAATCTATAGATTACATAGTCTTTGTTCGAAGAAAAGATCACCGACACAGATAAGACAGAGTAGACCAAATGTGACTGAGAAACCCACAGGAGAAAACCTAATAAACTATTCATAAATCGGTGGAGAAAACTGTAGAGGCACTAGTAAATAAGCATTTTCGAGCTACGCCGTGTGAGGCGTAGCGAGTTTGGTTAGTTGCCCCTAGCCTCTTGTAGCGTGTTGTAGTTTCCAAAGAAATTGTAACTTTAAATAACTAGTGAATTATAATATATATTTTTTTAGTGTTCATTTCTTTTGTTTTTATTACTACCCTGGTAGAGAACACGGCGCTACTATATATCCAGCAACATCAGTCGTACATTAAATATATATACATCAAATATCTGTACGTAAAACACCTGTACAAAAACCATAGGAGAAAACATTGAGAAAACGTGGTGATTGACATTGACACTCTTTTGACAGATTTGATCTATGGGCCGGGCGTGATCTTTACGCCAAAGAGTAATCACTTGGTACGTTTCTTCACGTCGCGCTGACTCCCGCTACAATCAGTAATGTCAGTATATTATAGTGATTACTCATTACCTGGACTTCTGCTGGCGCGCGTGTTGTGACTTTTTGGAGTGTTTTTTTTTGTTAAAACTGACTGCAAAGCGCTCTAAGGGGGTGCCGTGCGTATGTCGGCGAGCGCCGGTACAGACGGGGTCCATACTTATATATAGTTTAGCTAACTTGTTACAAATAACTACAAACTTGACATTGGCTAATCATTGTAAAAGCCAGACGAGAGAGAAAAAAAAAATACTCATTACCTACTCTTTGGCTAGAATACCTAAAAAAACTACAGCTAGGCTTGAGGCCACGCATTAGGCTTTAAAGCATAACTGCTAGATTCTAGGAAAAGTTGTGTAAAATCGTGTGATACCATTAAAACGATTCACAGCATATATTGTGTACTTTGTCATTTTACTAAAAAGTTAATTTAATTCTATAACCATGACTTCCAACGAGAACCAAGCTCGGTCAAATTTACATCAGCAAGATTTATCTAAACTGGTAAGTCTTGTCTTGTGCTGTCTGAATTACTCGCAAAATATTGAAGCATGCCACCTGATTTAGAGACTTAAATAATGTATTAGTTGCATAAATGCATATTTAATGTTCAACTTATAACCTATAATATTTGTAATGGAACTGTCATCATTTCACAAGTAATTATAAACATAATCATAACTCTCGTCAGCCTGTGGAAGTCCACGGTTAGACACCTTTGTGTGCCACTACTGTGAAGTATCGGGATTGCAGACTTTTCAAAAATTTCCTATGGATGATTCTAAAACCAAATAACGACAGCAGAATGAGAATTTTGCTGCATTATTTGGTAATCACTTACCATTTTTAATGTGTCTCTTCAATTCCACACCCTTTTCATTTTAGGATGTCACTAAATTATCTGCCTTGTCACCTGAAGTAATATCCAGACAGGCCACTATTAACATTGGAACCATAGGACATGTAGCTCACGGAAAATCTACTGTGGTCAAAGCAATTTCTGGAGTACAAACTGTTAGATTCAAGAATGAATTGGAAAGAAATATTACTATTAAATTGGGTGAGTGTGTAGATTAATGTAAATCAAGTATCTAATATTTTTGATAATTCAACTATTTGTTTATTCTGGTGACTGCTCTCAAACAACACATATGATGAATTTAACCCATAAATACACACAACCCAGCTATTAGTATATAGTAAACTAAACACTGCCTTTAGTCATAGGTTTTTGTCTTCTTCAGACCTCACCTTTATAACAAGTTACATAAAATTCTCTTTCAATAAAGGATTCTTTGAAGGTATAAATACAAAACTTAAATTAAGGATTGGTTTCTGAAACAAACTTACTTGGATACTGAAAGACTTGGATATTCTAGTGTAACCCCATTTTACTTGTACACAAACTTGTAGACACATACATTCTCACACACACACACCTATACAGACACACACATAACATAAACTTATATGCACATTTTTCTTTAGTTTGTTTTGTATTCACCAAGGCGAAAACCCTGGTTTCCGAGACACTAGTAAAACAGGTGCACAGTAATATTTTGTTATTCTAACCAATTTAAGTCAATAGATCTTGTTATGTTTATGTTATAGTTATTGTTGAGCCAAATAAATCTTTATCTTTATGGCCCTTTCAGAGCACATGTACACTATTTAGCTTTTACATGTAAAAGTCCATACTGCACTCACTGTTTATAAAATTCTTTTTATTCATTCACTTTGCACATTTTTTTACATAATATAATTTTCTCTAAAGTAAAAAAAGTGTTCTTCAGTGATGTCACAAACACACTGATGTATAACTGTATGTGGTTTATTTATAAGTAATTGTGACAAAAAACATAATACCATTAAGAAATAAGCATTAATTATAATGATTGCTTTTTTATTCCTTTATGAAGATATGAAAACATGGTGCTATTTGCATTACTATATAAAACTTAAGTTCTATGGCATAGATATTTTCGGTACTAGCAAGGCACTACTAACATTCTGAGAGGAGACCTATGCTCAGTAGTGGGCCGGCGATGGGACAATCATGATGATGATGATGACTAGCAATCTGTCTAAAAGCGATTTTAATTTGATTTTAATAACTATTAAAGTCAAAGTTTTAGTTTTAACACTTTTCTTTGAATTTAGATCCTCCTACCATTAAAAACAAAATTTAGCTGGTAAAACTATACATAATTTCTTTCATCAATTAACATGGGATGAAAACCATGCATAAAATTCGTGTTGATTTGAATTACACAAATTGGTCTATTTTCTTATTTTTTATTTTATTCATTTATTTCACTAAGACTTAATTATAAAAGAACATTTTACACCAATTGTTGTAGACCAAAGCACTAGACAAAATCTGAGACTGGTGCTTGAAATTTTGCAGCCCAAATAGACCGTAGTCTGTGCTAGGGCTATCCATTTGTTATTATAATTACACCTTACAAGAACCAAGATCAGAATTGTTATATTCAATTTATCAATACCAGAAAAGTGGATTGGCTTGTTTGCAATGTACCATGTGGGCTAAATTGGAATGTGACATCAATCACTTGATTGATCATCATATATTTAAGTAAATATTAAGTAAGTAGATAAAATTGAATGGATTAATAATTTAAAACACATGGTATGTTGCAGAACGGCTGACCGACTCAGTGGTAAGAATGTACCGCCAGAGATCAGATGAAAGAGAAGAAAATACATTTCTAGAAAATATGAAAAGAGCCAAAAAAAGATCTTTGTTTCCTGCCATGGAGGCAACACCTGCAGCCAAAAAACAAAAAAGACAAGGGCCAGAAGAGTACATTATAGAAAAAATAGTGGATTTTAAGTATGAATCTGGCCAAGAAATGTTTTACATTAAATGGAAAGGCTGGAATAATAATGCAAACACGTGGGAACCAATTGCGAATCTTGATAACTGCCCTGATATACTTAAGGAATTTGCAGAAAATGAAGAGCTCAAACACTATGATAAAATGGAAAAATTGAAGGAGGAGATTTCTTTTGAGGATTTGCTAAGTGAAAAGAATCTTGTTGATAGAATGTACGAGGTTGAAGAATCAGATCTTACAAAATTAAAAGTAAGCCTAATACTTAAGTTGCTATCCATGATTAATTTGCCAGAACATGAGGAGCTTCACGTGTCTGATCTAGTTCAGGAGACGAGGTGTACCTTACAACTCTATGTTTCAACTCGCAGACGATGTAGACAAATGATGGCAATCAAACATTGGGAAGAGCATTTGAACCAAATTGATAAGGCCAAAAGGTTGTCTGTGGAGAACGATGTTGATCTTACTGGCCCTCCAGAAAACTTTAATTACATAAATGAGTCAATACCTGGCGCTGGTGTTACTATTCCAAACGAACCACCCATAGGTTGTGAGTGTGTTGCTTGCAACTGCAGAGCTAAAGCATGTTGTGGTATGCAAGCAGGCCTGTTTGCATACACAGTCCAAAAAAGACTCCGTGTAGCCCCAGGAACACCAATATATGAATGCAATAAGGCATGCAAATGTTCTTCAGAATGCAGCAATCGAGTGGTACAAAAAGGCAGAAATGTGAAACTTACCATATTTAGAACACCGAATGGTTGCGGATGGGGTGTCAGAGCTGAACAAAAAATCAAGCAGGGCCAATTTGTATGCCAGTATGTAGGTGAAGTAATTACATTTGAAGAGGCGGAAAAACGAGGAAAGGAGTATGATGCCAATGGATTGACATATTTATTTGATCTGGACTTTAATTCTTGTGAGAATCCCTATGTGGTTGATGCATGCAATTTGGGAAACGTGTCGCATTTTATAAATCATTCATGTGACCCAAACTTAGGGGTTTGGGCAGTATGGGCTGATTGCCTAGACCCAAACCTACCAATGCTAGCTTTGTTTGCTTCAAGGGACATTGATGCAGGGGAAGAAATATGTTTTGACTATTTGCAAAAGTGTAATGACAACGATGAAGAACTGAAGACTCCTGCTGTATCTAAGGATACTGCTGAAGATGATAATGCCTGTGTTCCGAGTGCTTCCGAAGCAAACACGGCTACATCTTCAGCATCTCCCATCAAGTCTCGCTTTGAAATACAGCAACAGAATATCACATCACTTAAAAACCGCACTGAATGTAAATGTGGATCGATTAAATGTCGAAAATATTTATTTTAATGGTTAATTTAATTGAGACTTAAGTTTTAAAATTGGGAAAAGCAATTTTCTTATATCTTGTTCTGTTTAATTGATATTGCAGTCACCTTCATAATGTTAATACATATTAAATTAATATTTTAAACATTTATAATTCTGTTACAGAAGTGAATGTTCTTATAATAATCTTAATCTTTATAATAATGTTTATTACATTTTACAAAAATTTACATTAAAATGTAAATCTCAATTAAATACATTGTTTTCCATTTGAGAGGTATCATAGTAAAGTTCCTATGTACTTCAAAATCACATTTTGGAAGAAGAAAATGTAAATTAAGGTGGTGATTTAAGTGCCTAGTATTATAAAAAATGTGTGTAGGTATGCTTTTGCATTGCTTTATATTTAAATAAATGATTTCAGATTATTATGTGAGAGTAGTAGTACATTTAATATTTTATGTTTTTAAAAGTTTTGTTATTCAAGTATGACACATTAAGTTTTTAGAAAATGTCAGAAGCTTATAAGTATTTCATTATTCATAGTTGACTAAAGTCTACTTTTTAATCCCAGAGACGAAAATGATGTTTCCTGTGTTGTCTGTTTTTTTACGATTCTTTAATAGCAATGTTATGCAATCCATACTTAGGGGTAAATTTTTATAGGAATTCTTGTTGTGAGACAACAAAATGTGTTGAAAATAACTCCAAGTCAAATGAAATAAATATGGCTTGATTCTGAATTTATTACTTTTACATATTATTGAAAAATTCCTTAGGTGATTTTTTTTTAATTTTTTGTTATTAATTATTCCTTAAGTCTTTCAAATAATATGTGATTAGTGCTACTTTTCAATCTCTTAATTACATATATCGTATGTTTATTTTACTCATGCATGAAATATTATTTTATTGATGATTTTAACCTAAACCAGAACAATGAGGACAACACTATTTTTGTTAAGCTGGTATCATTATTTTTAAGTTTGACATTTCTAGTTGTCATGTTGGTCTCTGGGATTAAAAAATAGACTTTAAGAGGGCTCTCTCCTTCACTCGCTTCTACTCGCTTCATACAATCGTAGTTCCAATTTCATTTGAATATTAAGCAACCAAAGTCCATCAAATTTTGCAGACATATTCTAGAAACTAATATCTATGTCTGTGGTTTTCCAGATTTCTGTTAAAATATTCGGTTTCAAAGTTACGCGGTCTTTAAGATTCACATACAAATCTTTGAGTGCCTGTAATTTTAAAACTACATATTTTTAGAAAAATCTAAAACACCACAGACACAGATATTAGTTTCTAGAATATGTCTGCAAAAGGAGATCATTCTAGCTCCATACATTTTTGGGCCTTTTCTGAAAGTGCCGGCCAACGAAAAAAAATAGTACGGATCGTTAGAACTAGCCATTTGGAGTAATAGTTAATATGGCAGAAAAGTTGTGGGATTGCTCTGAACCAAGTTATACAAGGTCGAAGATTCGTCATTTTCATACATTTTATTGATTTCTAAAAGTGCTGGGAAACATAAAATAATGTTAGATATTGCTAGAACTAATGATTTGAAGCAATTGTCATTATGACCCGAAGGCTGTGGGGCCATTATATGTCGTGTTATACAAGATATACAAAAAATTAATATACTTTGTATAATTAATTGCAACCGATTTTATGATTTTGTTACTGTTCTGATTGTTTTATACGAATTTGAATACACGTACAATTATTTTGACTCCCACGAAGTGCTGGATCAGCTGCAATGTGGACAAAATTCGTTTATACATACCTGGATTGTATGCGGCCTTGTAATACTAGGTGATCTCATCCAGCCATCTCCCAAACTTCTGCCACTGGGATACCTTCGGCGAGCTCTGTGATGAATGCACCATTTGGTTATAAGTACTGTTCACCATAGTAACTACGGGCTTGCTTCAGTCGATAGCTGCCCAAAGCAACCTGCGTCGATTCTTCTGTGAATCTAGGAAAGTCATTGAACGGAGGATGTTGGCTTCCATAGCCTGGAAATGAGCTCTCCTTCTATTATAATTACATATTGTTTGTGATAACAAGTTCTGCTGAACTGTTTTGCTCATTGGCCGTTCATGGATTACGTCAAGAAAATTACGTGCATGCACGTTGTTGTCTATCAGAACATGATAGCCGTTCAGCAATGCTGACAAAATCCTGAAATAATCGATCATGTTACTTAATGTCCGGTTACAAATCCTGAATAACCCTGAGTAAACATAAATCTCTTCCAAAGCGGTCGTTAATCATTTACATTATCCAGCAGCAAATGGTAAAAAATCTAGATTTATTGGCTTCGTCAGTAGTTAGCTGGGTTTTTACTTATGGTTTGTTACTGGCATTTGTGCTACGTAACCGCACACCTCAAGAAAGAAAGATTACCTCAAGATTGTTTATGGTATCTCTAAATCCATGGACTAAGATAAAAATCCAGTAAAAATCTTCTATATCATTTAAGGTATCATTTGAAATCTAGGTATCGTAAGTTTCTGCAGCGTGTAGATTATTGTTCCATCGCAACAAATATAAAGGGTTTTAGTGGTTTCGGAACTTGTGGTTAGGGTATGATTTTCACTGTAAAAAGTAATTAGTGCTTTTCTGAAGATATATGTACATGCCTGTATCTGTCTGTACATGCCCTTTATAGATAGCCTTTCTTTCTTGAGGCATGCGGTTATGTGACACAAATGCTAGAAACAAAACATTTAAATGAAACCCAGCTAATTACTGACCAAACCAATAAATCTAAGCTTGTTACCATTTGCCGCTGGATGGTGGAAGTGAACAATTGCTTTAAAAGAGATTTTCGTTTGCTCAGGATTGATCAGAGTGACCGGGCATTAAGTAACGTGATCGATTATTTCAAGATCGCGGTAACATCGCTAAACAGCTATCATGTTCTGATAGACAATAACGTGTACTACAGACGTGATTTTCTTGACAAAATCCATGAACTGGTCAATGCGGAAAACAGTTTAGCAGAACTTGTTATCACACACAATAATTATAATAGAAGAAGAGCTCATTTCCAGGCTATGGAAGCCGACATCCTCCGTTCAATGACTTTCCTAGATTCACAGAAGAATCGACGCAGGTTGCTTTGGGCAGCTATCGACTGAAGCAAGCCCGTAGTTACTATGGTGAACAGTACTTATAACCAAATGGTGCATTCATCACAGAGCTCGCCGGAGATATTCCAGTGGCAGAAGTTTGGGAGATGGCTGGATGAGATCACCTAGTATTACAAGGCCGCATACAATCCAGGTATGTATAAACGAATTTTGTCCACATTGCAGCTGATCCAGCACTTCGTAGGAGTCAAAATAATTGTACGTGTATTCAAATTCGTATAAAACAATCAGAACAGTAAGAAAATCATAAAATCGGTTACAATTAATTATACAAAGTATATTAATTTTTTGTATAACTTGTATAACACGACATATAATGGCCCCACAGCCTTCGGGTCATAATGACAATTGCTTCAAATCATTAGTTCTAGCAATATCTAACATTATTTTATGTTTCCCAGCACTTTTAGAAATCAATAAAATGTATGAAAATGACGAATCTTCGACCTTGTATAACTTGGTTCAGAGCAATCCCACAACTTTTCTGCCATATTAACTATTACTCCAAATGGCTAGCTCTAACGATCCGTACCATTTTTTTTCGTTGGCCGGCACTTTCAGAAAAGGCCCAAAAATAATGATCTCCTTTCATGGACTTTGGTTGCTTTATATTCAAATGAAATTGGAACTACGATTGTATGAAGCGAGTGGAAGCAAGTGACGGAGAGAGCCCTGTTAAGTTAGGTTAATTTTTATAGGTAGTTGAGCTACAATTAATTAGTTATTTAAGATATAGTTTTACTATTTTTTTTATAAGCAGAATAAGATAATTTTTTTAACAATATATATTTTATCAACCTTTACAATATCTTAAAATCCAGATTTTGCAGCATTTTCCAAGAAAATATGTAATGGAAGAAAATTCAATTCAATTTTTTTTGCGCCCAACAGTGCCAGGTTAGCAGGTTTCATTTCTGTAAAAATTAATGGATTTCGGAAATATTCCTACCTATTTAATTAGGAGCAGGTACATGACTTATATTTACCTCCACTTGCTCGTAAACTGCTACTTTACAAAAGAAAGGATTTCATTATAGAGGACTGTAATCGGGTCTTTACGGGCCCGCATTTCCAAGAGGACTGCAGTCTGTAATGGTAATTGCTGGACAGTTTCATACTAGTGACGAGGTTCTAAGAGGACTGTAATGGAAATTGCCGGACAGTTTCATACTAATGATGAGGTTCTTAGAGTGTAGTTAGCTTGTTTAAGGTAGGTACACGGTTTTATGAATATTGAATTATTGCTTTATGCTTCCTACTACTATTTTTTTTTACAAGACAGAATATTTGTTTATTTATTTTTTATTTTTAAGTAAGTATTATTTTTTAAATAAATATTTTTAATTTTTTATTACATTTTTTAAATTTTTATTTCTTAATTTCTTTTTCAGGAACTTAATTTTTATGTATTTTTTATTTTTTTAGTAAGTATTGTTTTTTTAATTTGTCTTTAAATAAATATTTTGGAATTTTCGATTTTTTTTAGTTTTTTTTTTTAATTTTTTAAATTATTGGAATTTTCAATTACATATTAATTTGTTTTTAACTATGTTTTCGAACAAAACCGTCACGTTCGAATTGGTGTGTTTCAGACTGTATGGTTTATGAGTTTTTTATTGTTTTCTCGCAAATGGAGGTAAAGCACTGTACAAGTCTCGGCCGAAATAGCAATTACCGACCTCGTTTAGTTTAAAAGGACTTGAGAAGTCCTCAGCTTCGCCTCGGCCTTCCAATATAACTCGGCCAGTAATCGCTTTATTTCAGGCCTGGACTGTAATGTACTATTACTTAAGTTTATCTATTGTTTTCATCTATGTAATGAAATTAGATAATTTATGCATAATATAATTATATAATCTTAACACTATACGTGTATAACCGAATTTTATAATTAGTATGAATAAAATAAGGACTCGGAAAAATATTTTTCTTTACTCTTCCTTAACACAACTACTCATACTTTTTATTTTATGTGCAGCTGTAACTGGAAGATTTCTGTGAATTAAATAATTATATTTGTTTTTGGAGGAAGCTTTATTATCGATAGATATAAAGACCACAACAATTTTTTTTTTAATTTTTGTCCATCTGTCTTTCTCTGGACACTTCATGCTGAAACTACTCAACGATTTCAAGTTAGATTCAAACTTCAATTTGGCCTCGAAAACGAGTAACACTCCTGTAAAACTTAAAAGATAGTTTTTTTTTCCGAAAACAATAGGGTTTGTTCAATGATGTGATCTAAAGTTTTGTGTTGTTTTGTTGAAGGTCTGATGAATATAGTTTCGAATATAGAGAACAAAGTATGTAATAACAGCAAATTAATTGTGATTAATGTAATAGCTTAACCATAATGCATATTAGGTACATATCAACACATTGGCGGCTCACTTCTGAACACTGAACTCACTACTCTCAGAATGAGAAGGGTTTGACATTAGTTTACCCTTTATCAAGTGGATTGGCAGACTTCATACACCTTTGAGAATATTATGGAGAACTCTCAGGTATGCCGATTTCCTCACGATGTATCGGAATTTGTCCCTACCTACTACATTCCTTACTTCCTTACAACATTGCGAGCTCAGCACCACTAGGTAACAACAATATAATATCCAATTGCCGCGTGAAACCCACTGTTTTCGTTAATATATTGGTATACTTACATAGATTGATTTGTAAATGAGTATGAAATCGTAGATGAATGGGCGTTCTGTATGCACAGTGCACACCGACAACCGACGTGCTTCCGTGACCCGTCCTCCCCCCATTAACATCAAAGCAATATGTTACCGTGTTCAGGCAAATGCATGATTCATGAAATGGCGTAATTTTCGTCAAATGATACCAGAAAATTTGCCTGATCGCCGCGGTGTATCGTACCGAGGGCGCTGTTCTTGCCTCAAAAAATAAAACTAATTTGCTCTTTTCCAATGTTGTCTGCTAAGGTTACGCGAACGCTAAAATCTACAAATGCGACAACCCGAAATGCCCTCGACCCACTAGTTTCATCTCGGGCGGCTCGTCCAAAGACGACAACTTCCCGTGCCTGCGGCCCGCCTGCACCGGGCGCTTCCAGCTCGTGCGCCACGTCAGCTTCGTGGACTGCCCCGGCCACGACATCCTCATGGCCACCATGCTCAACGGCGCCGCGGTTATGGATGCCGCGTTACTTCTCATTGCTGGTAAGAAATCGACCGATACTTCGATCGAATTTGTGCTTGAGAGGCTGTGTTGGTATACCAAAACAGCCTCTCAAGCACAAGTTCGATCGTGTATGGAGTAGCGCAGTGATTTATAGGATGGCTCTGTTGACCACCAACTTGATGCATTGGATCATCGCGCTAGGAGACTCATTTGGTCATTTCAAAGCTTCAAAAAACTCTAGGCCATGCAGGTTTACCTAATCTTTATGTTTTCTTTCACGCTACAGCAATTGATATTAAAACGCACATAACTGCGAAAACTTAGATGTTCAAGCTGGGGATGATTCATAATTATTCTAAAGTTTATAGCCTCAATACTTAGTGCAGCGGTTAAGGAGCGGACTGAAATCCGAAAGGTCGGCGGTTCAAATCCCACCCGTTTCACTATTGTCGTACCTACAAACTTTACGCTTAGTTGGAGGGGAAAGAGGAATATTAGTCATGTCTAACATTGGTCTTCTTTAAAAAAAAGTGTTTAAGCATTCATCGTATTATATTCCCCAGGAAACGAGTCGTGCCCTCAGCCACAAACGAGCGAGCACTTGGCCGCCATAGAGATTATGAAACTGAAACACATACTGATCCTGCAGAATAAAATAGACTTGGTGAAAGAGGGTCAAGCCAAGGAGCAACACGAACAGATCACAATGTTCGTCAAAGGCACGGTCGCGGAGGGAGCGCCCATCATACCTATCTCCGCGCAGCTTAAATATAATATTGAGGTTCGTTTTTTCCCTTAATTTACATAAAAAGGTAAAACGCCTGAAGCGCCATATTTAGACGATGCTTACTAGTTACTGCTTTACGGAGAGCTAAATAATAATGAAATGGGGATACAAGATTTTGAATATCTTGCGATTGCATGAATTGCACGTTTCTGATCATTCTTTTATTTTAAGAAAATATAACGGGACTTATTACAAAAACTTTGGATGTGGTTTAAAAAAATTGTCTGGTTTGGTATTCGTTTATGCCGCACTTAATTTGCCAATGCAATTAATTAATGCAGGGAATGTGACAGGGAAACGTAACTTCTTGAAGAAAGCTGTTTTAGAAATCGTCTTTATGCTTCTGGGTTGAAAAGGACTTGTCACGAACGTCAAGCAACGGCGAGAACATTACTCGCCTTCGATTTGCCGATGACCCACTAATCGTTGCTAGATCTCTGCACTCGAAATTGCAGTACACGAGTATGTTAGTATACCTGGGTCACACAATGGAGCACATAGTTCGACAAACCGATAGACGTTGGGGTCCCAAGTTGCTAGAATGGCGTCCCTCCTACCGGAAAATGCAGCGTTAGAAGACCACTCCCTTCTCTAGTGAGATGGATGACTTCAAAAGAGCCATTAGATTCAGGCCGCCCTCGACCGTGATATGTGATAAGTCCCTAAAAGAGACATATGTCCAGCAGTGGATGTCTAGCGGTTGATGATCATGATGATAGTTTTTTGTAGTAAGACTACATGTCTGAGTAACAAGAGCAGAGTGATACCTATATTTACGTGTGTGTGGCAGGTCCTGTGCGAGTACATAACGAAGAAGATCCCCGTGCCGATGCGTGACTTCACGTCGCCGCCGCGCATGATCGTGATCCGCTCGTTCGACGTGAACAAGCCCGGCTGCGAGGTGGACGACCTGCGCGGCGGCGTGGCCGGCGGCTCCATCCTGCAGGGCGTGCTCACCGTCGGCATGGAGATCGAGGTGAGCTCTGTCGCTGCGAGGAACGCTTCTTTTGCGTGAACCAGCAATAACGAAATAGGTGATAGTGATTACTGATTAAGTACCACCAAAAAAACGTGAAAAAGTTGTAACTAGCGTTCAGGTTACACCTTTAATTCAGGATCTTTAAAATATATTGTGTATATTTTAATTGAAAAGTTCATTATTATTTCATTGTTTCATGAAATCTGTTGCGTGGGTAGCCTTCACCTAAAAAGTTTTAACAAGTGTGGTACTGTGCAGGTGCGGCCGGGGCTGGTGAGCAAGGACGCGGACGGCAAGCTGACGTGTCGGCCGATCTTCTCGCGCATCGTGTCGCTGTTCGCGGAGCAGAACGAGCTGCAGTTCGCGGTGCCGGGCGGGCTCATCGGCGTCGGCACCAAGATCGAGCCCACGCTGTGCCGCGCCGACAGACTCGTCGGACAGGTGTGTAGTGGGCTCACACTGCGAGCCAGTACGCTGTGCAGTGCGACATGAATCAAGGTTGAAGTAGTCACTCGTTTTGAGCAGCGCCGAACATGAAAGGCTTGAGAACGAGGCGTGGAGGTGTGGATCCTCTTTTACCTATTATTATTGATGTGTGATGGATCTTGACCTTTGGATTTTGATCGCGAATCATGATCTGCTGGTCAAATGTGAAAAGTTGCATCAATCATTGCCACAATCTCAATTCTGGTATTCTTACTGTAACAAAGCATTTTAGATGTGGCGATTGTCACTAGCTGGAAAACCACGGCGATAGACTTAGTCCTAAAGGGTTGTCTATGTACCGTGATCCCACCTAGCCATTGCTAAATTAAATTATTAATATAATTGTTTCTGGTAGGTGTTGGGCGCCGTGGGAGCTCTGCCGGGCATCTTCGTGAAGCTGGAGGTGTCGTACTACCTGCTGAAGCGGCTGCTCGGCGTGCGCACGGAGGGCGACAAGAAGGCCGCCAAAGTGCAGAAGCTGACCAGGAACGAGGTAAGCCTCATCATCATCTTCATCCAAAATAAAAATCCATACGGTATTTTCTACGCTTAGCGTGCACGGACACAGACTTGGCAGAGGGACTTTCTTTTATAACAAGTAACAACATAGTATTATGTATGTTTCTTTTATCTCTTTCAGGCTCTGCTCGTAAACATTGGCTCCTTGAGCACGGGCGGCAAAGTGATTGCTACGAAAGCTGACTTGGCCAAGATCGCCCTCACCAGTCCCGTGTGCACAGAGATCGGGGAGAAAGTGGCGCTCAGCAGACGAGTAGAAAACCATTGGCGGTACGTTACTAATTTTATTGTCACCTGCCTTATTAGTGAGTGACACTTAGCCTAATGAGGGGTTTCAGAAATGGCATCACTGAGACCAGGCACCAAATCAGGCATCAACGCTATTTGACGTATGTGTACGTCAAACAGCGTCACTGTTAAAACAGTGGTGTGGAAACTCTTATTGGCCGGTGAACCTCTCGTTTATGTGGTGCCAAATTAGTTAAATTGTATTAGAAACCTTCATTATAACAGTGCATAAAAACGATTATGCTCGCTAAGCTACATTGGCTTTGGTCGGTAACTGGATGGGTAACCAGCTTTAAGAGATCCTAATTTGACCTTTTCATTTCCTCTGGCGCCTCGGAAAGCGTTACGAGGCAAACAAAAGCTGATCACTCTCATGATCCACAGCTTACCTACCTACGAGTAGAATCATGAAATTTGGCAGGTAGGTAGGTCTTATAGCACAAATGAAGGGAAAAACCGAAAACCGTGGATGTATGGTTGTGGAAAAAAAATGTGTTCATGAATAAATAATAATTAGTATTTTTCAAACATAACCTAAACCAAGTTGGGTATCATATTATTATGAAAAGCCTTCACCTGTACATTCTAAAACAGATTGTTTTTATGATTATTTTAGTTTTGATTTATCGTGCAAAATGTCCGAAAAAAATATCAGAGTATCCTCGGTGCGCGAGTCTGACTCGCACTTGGCCGGTTTTTTGTCCTTTAAATATTTAAAACTATTTCATTTTGTTACAGGTTAATCGGCTGGGGCCAGATTCAAGGTGGCGAAACTATTGAACCTGGGAAAAATTAAATAATACTATTGTTTATTAACTTTTATATTGTATCTGTCTTATATATTTAAATAAAACCTATTGTAAAAATAATAATCCATGTTTTATTGAAAACAAATTAATGTATCATACATACTCATATTCAATGTTTCTAAAAAGTAATATAAAAGCTTAAGTGAGTCGGTGTTTGTGGCTAGTTCTGTTGTACAGTCTATAAATTGACAGTTCTTATCTAGTGCTATCCTTTCTGCAGGAAGCATTATGAAAGGGATAGCAATATATTCATTTAGGCTTGATGTAGATCTATTGTTTTAGAGATTTTGTAGAACAAAATTACCCACATATTTTGTCTGTGATCATCAGTCATCATCTTCGATTGTGTCTTTTTTTCCTTGACTCTAAGTTTAATTTAAAAACATATTTTCTGATTTTGAGTAAATAATTTATTTGATGGTTATATTGTACAGTTGAGGTTGCTAGGCCATGTATATAAAAGTGTTGATGTCTTCGTCGTCGCGTCGCATGTACTTGTGCTCAATAAGCCATTCCAATTGCTCTTTTATCATCTTCTTTGATGGCAGGAACATATTCTTGAGAATTTCGACAAGTTCACTCTGCAATAAAGATGAGATAACGTAAAATATTAACTAAATCCTCATTCCGGCTAGATTAGTGTTCAGTAGTGCATCAGGGTAAAAATGAATGTAAAATCCATATTAATATTATAAATGCGAACGTGTGTCTGTCTGTCTGCTACCTTTTCACGGCCCAACAGTTTAACCAATTCTGACGAAATTTGGTACAAAGTTAGCGTCCCAGGGATGGACATAGGCTACTTTTTATCCCGGAAAATCTAAAAGTTCTCACGGGATTCCTAAAAACCCATCCGCTCAACCGATTTGTATGAAATTTGGTACTGAGGCTTGCGTCAATGTTAATGACATAGACAACTTTTTGTCCCGGAAAACCAAACAGTGCCCACAGGATCTTCAAAAGCCTACATCCACGCGGACGAAGTCACGGGCATCCTCTAGTATAAAATAAAAATTAACACTATACCTCAATAAACTACAGAGGTAAATTATTAACTATTAGCTGAAGCCTGCCACTTCAATTGTGATGATTTAGTTTTTAAAAATCCTGTTGCAATTGATTTTCCGGAATAAAACTATTACCATACAAAAAAATCATTTCGATCTGTTGTCTAAACACTCGCATTTATAATATGGGTAGTGATGGGAGCCTTTATTCTTAAAATCAATAAATAAATAATTACCTGTAGGGCAGTATTCGTGATCCGCTTTCGCATTTTTAAGATTTTTATTATAGCTTCTTGAGTTCTTAGAATTCGCAGCTGAACAATGGAATGATTATCTTCTAATTGCGAGCGTTCAGTACTAAGTTGGAGCCTTCCAATTAAATTAATCTTTCCCCGTCGTTGTGGCTTTCCATTCTTAATTAGAGCAAACTCCTGATTGACCCAAAAAGTTGTGTTTTCTGAAAAATCTTTGGGATTTTGCACAATAGGTTCATAACATAATAGCTGACGTTTCAGTTTAGGGAAAGCAACTAGAGACCAAAGAGTTCTTCTTAATTCAGGATCAGGCAATTCAGTGGCAAGTCTTAAGTTCTCATATGTTACTTTTTCCATTGGCCTTTGATTCCAAGCAAACAATACAGCCATTTGGAAGGTTGTAACATCCAGATCAAATCTGCCCACTGAATTGGCAAATGTTATGGTTCCATTACTCATATGATGATACCATTGCAATTTCCTGCCCGAGTGCTTTTTCTTGTAAAAGTCTTCTACTTCTGGAATATAGTCTTCTAATTCTAGAGGAAGACTAACAGTGACTCTCTCCGAACCCCGGGCCCATGCACCAGCATTGAGTATTTTAATATTTATAGCATCATGCCTAGTAGTTTCTCCTCTGAACTGAGTATTGAGATCCTCACTGACCTTGATATCTTGAAACATTCGGGCTAACTTGTTAACGTAATCAGCAGGCATGCCCACTTCACGCAGCCATTCAACCATGTCTTCCTCTTTCTCGGAATCTGCACTGGAGTCTAATATTAATCTTCTAGTGAGGTGGGCTTTGTGATATCTCATGAATACATCTTTGTTTTCAATGTATTTTAGCACTAATAGTACATCTCTTAGCCTAGACTCTATTTGCTCACTAGTCAATCTTTTACTCAAAGGGGTTTTACGTAACAACATATCACAGTAGTTAGCGAGTAGTTCGGGACATTTGCTTTCTGGTGCTGTTCCCTTGCTACCTCGTAGGAGGGCTGACGACGGCAATTCTAATTTGAAAACAGTAGTATCATTCACAACGCACTTGTATGCTTTATCCCTGGCCGTCAAGAATCTCGGATCATCCAAGAAAGCATCCTTTGCTAGGGAGCTGAATTTCTTAAACAGATCTAGTAGTCGCTCAACATACTTCTCAGAGTCTGATGTTATTATATCAGCAGAAGCTACCATATCTGCCAGTCCAGCTGACACAATGTGGGCTTCTAAATCTCGTAATATGGGTGTGACACCTTCCGGAATTCTGTCAAGAAGACGAAACATCAACTGAAGCTTCTCTGTTTCTCCAGCTTTGATCAGAGGAGCACTCTCTGCTAGTAATGTTGCCTGATGCTCACCTATTAGAACTTTTTCACAACACTGAGTGAGCGCAGCCACGCTTCCACTTCCTGGTTCTAAGTATCTATGTGCCCGAGCTTCCTCCTCCTTAAGGCGTTGATCAGCATATTTCATGTACGACTGAACACCATTTGACAGTAAATGCTCATTAGCTTTCAACTTATAAAACTCCTCTGTTGCTTGCATGTAAGCTGCTTCAAAGTTAGCCCTATATATTTGAAGCTTATCGATTGAATTTGAGCATAAATTAACTGTAAAAAAAAATACATTTCAAATTACCTGTAACCTTTTAGCATAGAAACACTTAAACTTAATATAAAAATCAGCTTTTTCTTACCATATGACTCTCGAACACCTATAACCAACTGGGAGTCGAATGATTCTCCATTGCGTTCTGCTTGAACAAGCTTCATAGCTGAATCCTGCAGCCTTTGCTTGATATCCATAAAAATGCTTTGATTCCATGAATCTAACATCAACTTTCTCACTAAACTTTCTTCTATATTATTGTTGTTATTCTTTTTTTGAGAACTTGAAGCATTGGAAGTTGTTACTTTGCTAATATTATTAATGGAACTTTCTAACTGACGGAATGGTGTTGGCAAATAGTTGCACTGAGTGAAAAACCTCCCCCACTCAGCAATGTATGCTTTAAGGAGTGCCTGGTCTTCCCGCTGCGCGAGAACTCGAGCCTGGGCCTGTTTGATATACATCATTATGTCCTGTTGCAGTGCATCTCTAACTTTGTAAGGTCCTCTTTCATCCCACAGGCAAACTGAATGCACCGCCCCGAAAAGATCTTGCCATTCGGTTTGAGTTACAGTTTCTTGTTTTAATAACTTTAATACTATAGGGCGCATTGATGGCCATTTATCTTCAAAAGTGACTTGTCCTTTATCCTAAAAGAAGATAAATTAATTTTAAATTGTGACTAGCGAAATTTTTTTATTTCTCATTAAAAATTAGTGCGCACCTTTAACATGATTGCCTATTTATAATTACAAATACTATACTCATTAACTGGAAACAAAACACTTTTATCATAATATCAATATTTTAATATTCTACTAAGGTACTCTATTTACTTTTCATTAATTCTCATTTCTAAAAAGATTACAGCAGAAACCACAGAAAGAAACTTGGCCTTGGTCTGCCATATTTGCTTTTTTTTTTTAATTTACGGTCCATATTTGCATGGCCCAAAGAACCTAGACAAGAGCTGTGGACAAGAGTACCTAATGTGGCCAGCAGCTATTCTTTAACTACAAACTTGACATTGGCTAATCTGTGTAAAGCCAGACGAGAGAGAAAAAAAAATTTTTGTAATCATGATGATATAAGCGTGATAAACCCAGAGACGTGCTACCAAACATGATTGTGCACTTCAGCTTTAATTCCCTGCAAAAATAAATTCTGTTGCATTGGCATAAAGTCCAATTTCTAATACAATTATGCTAAGCGGAAAAACGAGCCGAGCGAGAGGTCTATAAATTGGAGTGTGTCACTGTCTAATGGATTGCAAGCATAAAAAAATATTTTCTATGGTACGAATTATGATGTAGCTCACAAAGTTCTTATTCATTGTTTATTTAATTTCAAACAACAAGATTACTTTCTTTTGTTTTCGCAGTAATTTTCATACTGTTATCTTTATTTTATAATGTCATTAAAATATCATTTAGTTTAAAAAGTATTATAAATATTTTTTTAAATTAATAGGATGACAACACTGGGTGTCAAGCAAAACAATATGGCGAACATTCTGTACTATACTATACAGAAGTAGTAAGGTAACCATAATTTGATTGTTTAATGGAAGTGTTTTTTTCTGTTTATCGATAGATTTCTCAAAAATGAAGACTTAAGGTAAAAATGGATCGCTGTCGTTCCAGGAAATATCACCAAATATTCGGCAGTTTGCGGAATGCATTTTAAAGTGGAAGATTTTGCTACGGCTTCGTGTGCACTGAATTTTTTGTTAAAAAGAAACGCTGTACCATCAATTTTCCCAAAAGTATGCCTTGCTTACGAACTTCCTAAAACTGTTTAGGACCTAAACACATGCACCAGATTATACAAAATAATTTTACTTACCTATATTATAGGTACCCATACTTAACATGACTGGTAACTACTTTTTCGCAGAACAAAAAAAAATTGAATTTCTCTACTTTTATAACTACAGCGCGGCAGACTATGGCCTAAACCTTTATCATTCTGAGAAGAGACCCGTGCTCAGTAGTGAGCGGCGATGGGTTATCATGATGATTCATCCTCTCCTATTCTCATATAATCCGTCAAATGTCTTACATTATCAAATCGTGTTGTCACCCTAATAGAAAGGGACACACTCCAATTTAGCGCTATCTCAATAGGCTCGTTTTTGGTGTCTCAGTGCACAATCTTGTTTAAAGGTAGCATGTCTCTGGATAAACCAATATTTGATGAACACAGACCACGAATCCGGAGATGAGGAGAGATTTTTTTAATTTATTTTACGGCCCTGGATAACAGTCTTAAGGCCTTGAGGAGAGATGTTGATGAACAGACACAGAGTAAAGACTAATGATGATCTACTATTTTTTTTAAACGGATTGTTAAAAACTTTGATTAGGTTAAAAAACTCTTTTACATAACAAAATAAGGTAAATCAAATCATATTCCTGACTTATTCATTTCCTATGGTAAAATAAAAAAGTTAAAAAAAAAAATTGTGGTTTCTAAAAACTAAAAAGTACCTACCTAACTATATAACTAACTAATAATTTACCTAACTATTCGATACTAAGACGTGTTAATACAGCAAATCCAGTGAATTAGTTTTACTTGTTTCATTGCAATTTGTTGATTGTTCTTATTCTTGAAGAGGTTTTGTACAGAATTTAGCCTAAAACAGAATGGGCACATTTGGCGAAATTGTTGAACCAGTCAGCAGGTCTATCTGGGAAGACTGGGACGACGAATCCATTGGTGATAATAGTACATCGTAAGTACTATAGTGTCTGAGAAAATATGTATACCAAAATATATATAAAATATGTATGTCCATAAGAAATCATTAAGCATCGTGAATTCTTTTACAGATTGCAGTGGCAAAATCCCTTGGATCTAGCAGATCGAATTGACACATTCTTTATTCTAGAAGGCAAGTTTATATCAGAATGTGTAGAAATTAATCCTCAAGCCCATTTACAGTTAAAAAACTGTGTCACAAAAGCAAATTTGAATTTATTTGAATTGCCATCTCAAAAATATGTTTGTACAATCAAGGGTTACAATCTGCTTCAAAGCAGTGAGATTGTAGAACTGCTGAAATCACTTCTATGTAAAAGTAAAGATGTTATAACAATACAGACCAAGCCGCTGTTGGAATATCAAACTACAAGTCAAGCATATTCACCACTGGTTATCAGAAAGTTAACTACTTCAACACCTGCTCAGATACCATTGGATTTTAAATTTGAAAAACTAGAACAGCCAAATATTGTATCAGGAGTTGCTGCAGGAGGTAAGCATCTTTTCAGGTTCCCTACCCCAAAAGCTGCCAACAGGAGGCCCTAGACTCCGTTAACCATCAGCATGCTGTATCTCATGAACCCTAATAGGTAGAGTTACAATTTTCACAGAATATGTATTTCTATTGCTGCTTTAGCAACAAATAAAAAGAATTTCAAAATGACCATGCAAATTAAAAAAATTAAAATATTATTTCTTGTATGGAACGCTTCGTGTGCGAGTCTAACTCGCACTTGACCGATTTTTCTATAACTTTAATGATATAATTACAAAAAAGTCATATCATTCAGTCAAAAATTATGTAAATAAAAATACAACTAAGTATAAGGTTATTAGTACTGGATTGTGTTTGGTATAATACTAGTGCTAAGTTTTTGCTAGCATCCTAATTACATTGTCTATATTAAACAAAGCCAAAATATATTTTATCATTTTTTTTTGTTTCAGTAACATGTCTAAGAGAACATTTGGACTTACCAGCCACTACCATAGTGTGTTATATTGAACACACTGAAGAGTATCAAACAGATGAAATACAAAAAATATTAGAGAAACTTAAAATTATTGATGGCATTTGTAAAACAAAAATCATCAATAAATCAAGCATACTGAATTCAAACTTGTACATTTGATAAATAAAACATTTTAATTATGTATTTCACTTTATTTATTTAAAATTTAAATTCATAAACAATCTGATTAATTAAAAAAATAACATTTACAATACACAATATAACACAAAAGTTATTGTTTTTAAATATTACACAAACTTCATTGAAAACAAACATTAAAACTTAAGAGTTTTTACAAATAAGCACAGCCTGTTGGATCGCAGAACAGTTCAGTTTGGTTTCCACAGCAAAATAAATGAAAAATTAAAAAGCTTTCAAAACATATCTGATTCTTTAGGCTCATCGCACATTACTAAACAAGCCACAAATAACGTACATACTAGGTTTAAGTAGGTATTGTTGATCCAGTATGTTGTCTTATGACATCCACATTTCTAAAGCTCCGGCTACCATAGAGTAGGATGTATGCCGGCTACGGCGCTCAGGTAAGAGATCTTACCTGAGAGCTTACCTGCACAAGCCAGTTTGCGCAGTTACAACCCGTGCGCATTAACATGGCACCTGGCTCGAACATAATCCCTCCTCCCACTTCCCCGCGCGATGCCCCGCTCTCGCCGTGCCGCTACTGGTCTCGCACGGCGCGGCGGCACGGCGAGAGCGGGACATCGCGCTTGGAAGTGGGAGGAGGGATTATGTTCGAGCCAGGTGCCATGTTAATGCGCACGGGTTATAAGTGCGCGCGTGTGTAGACTCGCAGTTCCAAAAAGCTGCTAAAGATTGGACTGTGCAGGCAAGACGGAGCCGTACACAATAAAAAGATCTGCATGTGGCTCAGGTTTAATGTGCGATCAGATAAGTTCAAAATATTTTTTTAAATTAAATTATAGAATTATTAGGGTTACCATCTCGTTGCATTCTAAACCAGGATTTAAGAGTGAATAAGTCAAAACAACATAATGTAAAAACAAACATGACACAACAAAATAGCGTGAGACAAAAATAGGCTTTTTTAAATAAGTATGTCATATAAAATTATAACATACTAGTTTTGCCCGCGACTTCATCCGCGTGGATTTAGGTTTTCAAAAATCATGTGGGAGCTCTGATTTTCCTAATTAAAAAGTAGCCTAGGTCACTCTCCAGGTCTTTAACTATACCCATGCAAAAAATCACGTGGATCCGTTGCGACGCGATTGAAGGACAAACCAACAAACTTACATTTATAACATGGGTAGTGATGTCACTTTCGGATAAAGTAGCTTTCTAACAGTGAATGAATTTTATTAAAATTAGTTCAGTACTTTCCGTTTATTGATTACAAACAAATGATTCCTCTTTAAATAATAATTATTATTTTTAGTAAGTATAGACTATTACTTTAAATGACTTAACTTTTATAGCGAAATGGGATACTCTTAGTAGACACATAATTTAGTACCTATGCGACAGGTCGAGATGGCAATCGGAGTGGGGTGGGATCGTCAAATTCCAGAGATTTTAGAGTATGACAATACAGAAATCGGGGTAAATAAAGCTCCCGTATTTTTTACAAATTCAGCCGGAGCTGGCTGGCGAAACCAAACCCTGACGTTTTGTAATTTGTTCAATACAAACAATATTTTCCTTGTGCGGCAATGCGTGGACCAAAACCCGCGGAGCAGAAACTGACTCAATATTTTACTGTGGAGGCGGAATTACAAGTTAAATGTAATTTTAAGTTAAAATGCAAAAAAAAATTTGTTTCACAAACAGTCTCCCGTAAATAAATCTAAAGCTATCATATAAATCATATTTTTGATGTTGGTAGCCCGTAAATCAAGAAGTGGCAGGTGGCAACCCTAGTCTTGGGACGCCCCGCTTCATACGCCGATTGCCATCTCGACCTGTCGCGTACTCTAATTATGTAGGTAACCAGTTCATGTTTGTAAATAGTTGCTGGGTAAATAGGACAGTTGGCAATTGAAAAGCTAGGCAAGGAAATCAATAAAATACCTTTTCTATAAATGGATCAACTTGTGTTATTTTTTTTACCTTCAGAAACAAGCACACTAAATAATAATATTATTTTTATTCTTAAATTCAAATTAAATTATAGAAGTCATAATAATATGTTAATTTGTATATGTTACCGGCAATCTGTGTACTCTGGTATTGTATAGAATACCAAAGCATTCCATAGAATACCTAAATCATTCAGGCAATGTATAAAATATTTTTTATTTCATACTTTATCTGAGCATTCTAGGTATACAATTCCCAAACAGTAATAGGGAATGGATGAAATTCGAATTGTCCGTTTGTCATGTAGTAATGCATAAGGGTTAAATGTGGGCCTCAATAACGAAATCTGAGCACCCCGACTCCACGCAGTCTTTTCCGTCTTATCCCTGGTGTTTTTGTAAAGAGCGAAGACAAGCGAGTCTTCTGGCGTAGCCCATTTAAAAAAACTTGATATATAATCACTATCATCATCATCAAAAATAAAATCATGATGATAACCATGATGCTCATGCTTATGGCGATTATTATCATCATGAACATCAAGACCACCATCATATTATATACGCCATGCCAACGATAGATTGTGTATTTTATATTTTTCCCAAACAAACTCGGTATTTCATGGAATGACTTGGTATTTTATAGAATCACTGAATTGTATAAACCGGTAACTTATACATAAATAATGTTTTATGCTAAATGTTCATTTGATATGTGTGATCAAAAAGCGAAAATCTTGCGCTAAATCACAATTGGCGATGGCCTGAGACGGCTTCTGACTTTATGAGGTAGCTGCGTGAAGCGGAAGTGATGGTTGACGAATGACGTTAACAGTTAAGTTGTCATCATTAGGGACCCAATTACCGGTACTTTTTTTCATAGCTTATGTTAACGTTAAAAATAACGGTACCATTAACGTTATCTAGATACCATTATAATTTATAAAATACCGGTAAAACTAACAATGCTTATACCGTTAATTAATTCACCTATCTCTATCTAACAAAGCCATGTATCTTTGTGCGACGCGCATTTACTGTCAAATAAAGATAAAAATATTACCATAAGTCGTATTGGTGTACCCGCAATATTAACGTTACTTTTTTAACATAACAGCTAAATGTAACAATAGTTATAACGTTAAAAATAACGGCAACCATACTTAGACATCACCCCTCCTTACGCAGCTACCTCGCACACCTGCGCTTCATGAACGTTGGATGCGGCTGCGTCCACTACGCGAATATAGAAGTGCACATCTAGTAGGTGTGCATGGTGCCATTACATATTGTGAGCGGCAACTACCGCGCGGCTGACGTTCCTGTTTCGTAGTCGCCTATAACGGTAAACCTTTACCAAGATTTTATATAGAAATGCATGTTAAGACTAATTTAAAGTCCTTAGCATGTACAAAATATCTACAGCTTTACAGCAGCTAGAGTTTGACAGCAACAATATCACGAAAGCAAGCACCGTTGATCGGCTGACACTGTCTATCATGGCTAAAAAGCAGTTGCAGCAAGAATATCATAAGTTCAGCCAATTTTCAGTTCGTTTATTTATAAGTATAGATCTCTAGTTATTAAGTAAGACCTTTTTTTCTAATTCGTTAAACAATCTCACGTTTCCCTCTTGCTTGCTTTTTCAAGAGCATACGAGGTCGTATTCACGATATTCGCAATAATTCATTTTTTTTTTTTGGAAATACAGAGATTCGGGGACAAACTACTTATTATAATTATTATTAGCGTTATAAAGTCTGAATATTATATACCTACATACTATTATAAAATGTGGAGTCCATTTTGGTACCACACACCATGCATCTCATTTTGAATAATTAATTATTTTATCTATATTATCTGTAACTTCAAATAAACTCTATTTCTTTCTTTCTAAATATTGCGAATCGTATTTGTACCTATATAATTCGCAATCGTAAATTGCATGATATACGTACCATAGAATTCATATTTATAGAAAATATCTAATTCCTTATTTCTTTACTTCAAGATATTTAATTAAATCTTAAAACTATTTCTTACTTAAATGCCTAAATACTTGTACTTTACGAGCGCCATTTATTTCTTAAATCAAAAAACCCCTAATAAACCTAAATTATAGACAGACGAATTCGCCTTATTGAAAATAGGTGATTCTGTATTTTTAGATATGTGCCCCGAATGTAACTTTTCAAGTTTACTGATTAATGTCATTCTGTACTAAAATGGTAAAATAGGAATAAATAAAATAGAAAAAAAAATCTTGGTGCGAGGTGTGACTAAGTCTGTCAGAGCTACTTTTTCAATATTATTATTACTGCTATAAACTTGAAACAGTTTTATAGAATAACAAGCTGATTTAGGTTTTGTTTTATAAAATCCCATAGGAACTTTTCGATTTTCCGAAATAACAAGCAAAATTGTCATTCTCCAGATCTTTATGTATACATATTATACATATTATGTATATCCAAGGTATATCCAAGCAAAAAAACAAAACAAACCAAAAATCCATTTTCTTGGAGATGTTCAGACGAGAAAACGTCCCCATTGGACATCTCACATTTGGCAAAATAAATAATTTCATTTCATTTCATTTTCATTTCATTAGTTATGTGTTTTAACTTTAACTTGAAATGTAACACTCAGAGCACTTAAGAGCTTAAGTGGAAGTATTAGATCAAACAGAATTACTGTCACTAAGTTGGCATAAATTTTTCATATTGTGACGTTTCAAAGTCGTTAGTGATGTGACAAGCCTATCCTTTGACCACCAATTCCAGTCCAGTAACGGATTTTTAAAATATAAGTCATCTAATAAAAAAAACGATGCTATAAAATACGTATTCTAGATAGGCAGGCACATAATTTATTTTGAAATGAAATTAGGTTTTGTAAATATGTATTTACAAAATTACCAAATAACTTAATAAGATGACCACTTATTAAGATGTTCACACTTACTTACATTTTGTAGTTTTTTTACAATTCACCGTAAAGTTATTGAATATTACTATATTATGTTTTGCAAAACTTGCTCTAGAAGATAGTGATTGCTGTGTGAAGCGTTTTTAGAGCGAAACCAAACGTTAAAATTGTTGATTAACAGGAAGGAGAAAATATAAAATTTAAATATCCATAAGCCATAAAATGCTTAGGTTCACTTAATCTTATAACAACTAACTCTATATTATAATCTACATTCTTTATTATATTATCTATTAATTAATAATATACTTACTCAAACATTTATTATTATAAAATATTTTAACATAACAAAGAAAATACAAATATATTGCAATGGCAAATGCTTAATATATATTATATTAATAATATAGTTATAAACTACTGACATAAAAATACTTAAATCTTTACATACACAGTTTTCGTACTACGGTCCCAAAAGTTTAGACAAAAGTAAATAATTTACGGAGTAAATTCTAAAGTTTTGTACCTAAGGGAATCCTTATAGGATTACTTTGTTACTACGGTCCCAAAAGTTTAGACAAAAGTAAATAATTTACAGAGTAAATTCCAAAGTTTTGTACCTAAGGGAATCCTTATAGGATTACTTTGTTATCCGTCTGTTTGTCTGTCAAAAGCTTTTTCTCAGGAACGCATGGAGGCATCAAGTTGAATTTAATTTGTAATTATATCACATACAAAATATATTATACAAACTTACATTTGCAGTTGAAGATAATTAAACGATAAATTTTACACATATCATTCAAAGGTATAGAACCCTCGGTTCGCGAGTTCGATTCGCACTTAGCCAGTTTTTCAATATCGTTTCTTATAGACTAATAGTTAATATCTTTTTAAAACAAATAAACAAAATCCTTCATAAATTTTGAGAAAGGACTCGCTATATTTGCTCTGTGTGATTTTAGATCTTAATTTAAACGTAAACCATACTTTTGACATGAAGTTCATACTTCATACTTAGAGCAAATATGGCGAGTCATTGAAATTTTATCTTTAATTTTAACTTTTTTGTAGATAAATTGTTTTAATTTTTATTCCTAACAGTTTTTCCGCAACTTTCATAGTTTTTATGCAAATTATTTAGTTTTTTTTTTCTATTGTTCAATAGACCAGTATATTTCCGAAGCTATTAGTTCTATCAAAATAAACTATTGGCCATTTTTACCATTGACGGTTTTATATTAGTTCTGATAGTTTTTGTGGAAATTACGCAAAACCACGACCGGGGAGACATTTGGGGGGGGCGGGGGGACCCAAATCCTAGGGATGGGGACTTTTGATGATATACTTCTAAGATCCTGAGGAATATTTGTGCCAAAAATCAAAGCTACGTTATTTGTTTTGAGGTTAATATCTAACTTGCCTGTACTATAGGACCTGTAAAGGGCATAGGTATGAAGGAATGAAATCTATACTGGAATTACTGAACCGATTTTGAAAATTCTTTCACCAGTAGAAAGCTACATGATAAAATTAGAGATCCTTACAAAATTGTAATAAGCTACCCGCGCGAAGCCAGGGCGGGTCGTGAGATATTTTTGATTAGACTCATATGAAACCGCAGTGTTTTAGAGAAAGCAAGGACCTCCTAAACAGATATAATGTACCTATAAGATGACCTTCATTAGAGAAATATATATAGTATAAAATATACTAAAGTAAACTGACTAGTTTAAACTTGATATCTACACCTAACAATATGCTTAGCAGAATATTATATTGTAGTGATTGTCTTTAAAATGGCACATTCTAAAAATATACATTTCATTTTGATTAATATTTCTCAATTATTGAAAACAAATATTATGATTGGTATTGTTACGCTGGACGACTTCCATCATCAGCGAAACGTGCCGAGAGAGTCAAATAACACCATATACAGAATGCAGACTACACTCGAAGCCTTCGTTACCTACCATCGGTGCGAAACGGACGTATCTCTAATTATAATATGTAATTTTCATGTAAATCAGTACCCAATTAAACCATTTCACAACCAAAAAGGACTTCTACTTTCTCTACCAGCTCTGGACAGTCGTCTTTATGAAACTGGCGCAGTCTTAAAGGATATAGTCCTGGATGTTCAAGGTCGTCGTGGTGCATCCCCTAAAAGTCAGGTCAACGCCTTCAACTTCCTTGTCAGGACTAGAGAACCTACCAGGAGCTACTGTCATAGGAGCTGCCGCTGAAGACTTTGAGTCATACTGGAAATCGATGGATCGAAGCTCGCCAGCGACTTTGGTTTTGTAAGTACATGAAATCCTTTTTATTGGTTGTTATATTAACTTTTGCGCAGGGTACTATAATATATTACGATCTTTGCTCACCCGCGTAGTTTAATTACAGTACTATTTTAATTTGATGAATTTTTGTTAATTAATTATTCGATAGATAATTTTTACTTAGTTATATTTATAAAAAAAAAATGCCGGAACTTAGTCAAGTAGAACTGTTAGATAGAATAAATAAGTCCCTTAAGTTTTTACCGAATTTTGATGGAAATTCTCACACACTAACTAGATTTATAAATTTAGCCGACGAATTAGTACGCTCATTTTTAAATCCCGCTCAAGAGTATGACCTTTCAAACCTCTCCTTGATTAGTGGTATTCTTAATAAAATTACTGGATCTGCAGCAAGGACCATATCAGCCAACGGAATTTCCGATGACTGGAATAAAATTAAAGCTACATTAATTAACAGTTTTTCCGATTACCGTGACGAAATAGCTTTAATTACAGACTTAACATATTTAATTCAAGGTTCTGACACAGTACAAATCTTTTACGAAAAGGTTCAAAATTTACTCTGCACACTTATTACGTACGTAGAGCTACACGATACTGTCAAAACTACTGTCGATGTAAAAAGAACGCTTTACCAAAAATTAGCCCTTAAAACCTTCTTAAAAGGTTTAAGAGAACCTTTAGGGTCAAGAGTAAGGTGTATGAGACCCCCCACATTACAAACTGCTCTCGAATTTGCCAAAGAAGAATTAAATATAATACATCTGCAGAATAGAACTAAGTTTTTCCAAAATTATTATAAGCATACTCGTAGACCTTATTCCTTTTATTCACAGCGAAATTATTACAGTGACACGAAATTCCCTTCTAGATCACGAAGACACCCAATGTCCCAAAAACACATTCCTTCAGAACCTCAATACCCATCAAGTACTTATATCCCATGTCAACCTTACCCTGTTCCACAAAATTGCTCACAGGTTGAATTAAATCAACTAGAAATTCTAGAAACCAAAATTCCTGTAAATTATTATAAATCTGACCAACATTATAACTCCCAAGAAAACATGTCGACCCGGTGTGAAAATGAAATTGACACCGCTGCTGACGATAAGCAGAATTACGAGTTCATATTATCACGTTTGCCCATAGATCAGTTAAATGTAGAAGAGGCTACTAATTTAATTAATTTAGCCAAAGAATATTCCGATGTATTTTATGTAGAAAAAGAAAATTTAACTCAAGAATTTCGACAAGTTAACTTCTGTACGATGGAAAATTCGTATCCGATTTCAAATTTAACCGACGTTTTAGACAAATTAGGAAGGTGCTTGTACTTTACTACCCTAGGTCTTAATTTAAATAATGAGACTTTTCAAAATTTTATTGACAATTATCTTCAAGGCCTGCCAAATTCCATAGTTTACTTAAGCAAAATTTTAGTTTTCTCTACATCGTTACAGGAACATATAATGAATTTCCGTGCTATTTTAGAAAGATTAAGGAGTTCGAATTTTAAAATTAAAATAGATAAATCGGAATTCTTTAAACACGAAACGCCTCTGTGCCATATCTATTCTCCGAATGGCATACAAGCGAACCCAGATTATATTTCACATGTTTTAAATTTTCCATTACCTAAAAGTCGCAAGGAAATCAAAGAATTTTTGGGTATCCTTGGCTTTTACAGAAGATTTATACCAGACTTTGCAAAGGTGACCAAGCCTTTAACATCTTGCTTGAAAAAAGGAGCAAAACTTAATCATGATACAGATTTCATTAATTCTTTCGAAAATTGTAAAGTTCTTGTAAAAAGTATCCCAGTTCTAGCTCATCCCGATTTTAAACAGGAATTTAACTTGACAACCTTTGCTTCTGATGTGACTTTAAATGCAGTAATATCCCAAGGCCCTATTGGCACCGATGTACCTATTGCATATGCATCCCGAACCTTAAATGATAGCGAGATTAAATATTCCAAGACAGAAAAAGACTTTCTCGCAGTAGTCTGGGCTACTAAGTACTTTAGGCCATATCTTTTTAGCAGAAAGTTTAAAATAATTTCCGATTTTCCTGATTTATCGAATTTAAAAGACCCGAGTCCTCGTATTACGCGTTGGAACTTAAAATTAGCAGAATTCAATTTTACGATTGTTAAGAATAAGAACCCTACTGCAGACGATCACTTGAAAGAAACTCTGCCAGTACGCGTTAATCGCTCTAAAAATTCAAAATCTGTTAAATTTTCAAAATCCACAGTCAGAAATTCATCTCTGAATACTGACACCACTTGCACTAACTTACCCAAGAATCCCGAAATTCCTATCCAAAATTCGTTAACTCACAACCAAGCTATATACATATATACTTCGAGAAAAAACCGGAAAAAACCCTTTCCAAAATCCCGATTTAAAAAGCTCAAATAAAATGAATTTTCATATTACATTTTAATTTAGCTGTTAGGTATCTAATCTAACTTCCAAGCCCTCGCGACATTCCCACGATCGAATTTCATCCTACTGATAGGACTACACTATAAGTATTTCATTCAATTAGTGCTTTTTAATTAAAAATCTATTTTATACCGAAGTTTATACCTTACATACCTTTATAACTTTGTCCTAAATACTTTTACCTATTTTACAAAGATTTCCTAAATTTAAAAACTAGATGCTACTTCTATTCCAGTAAATCAGATAAAATCAGAGCTCTTACTTATGTCACAGAGTGACTAATAAGAATAATGAGCAATTTTAGCTATATATGCTCAGTGCTCGAGTTCTTGTAATTTTCTCGATAAAATGTGCAAGAAATTCCGAGTTAAGTGTAACACATTATATTTGATACATTTTTACCATTTAAATTCTTTACTCGTCACAGATACTTACCTAGTTATTAGAAATCTAGCGTAACGCATCAATTACAGAACTGAACCATCATAGTCCTAAGGTATCTGGTTACATTTAACGTATTTTATCAGTTTAGCCTATTTCAAGTAACGTAATACTATAGTACCACCTGCACATTCTTATATCAACCAATTCTAAGGCTTTCATTTACATAGAGGCTGAATGCCCGAAGGTCAATTCTTCAAAATTATGCGAGCAGAAGATATCACTGACTGAAGAACCAACTTATCCAGAGAATACATCTACTAAAATCATGCTGTTACAGAAGATAGATGACACCCTCAGAGAGAGCAACTCAACCATTACTCCATGAATCAAGAACTTCTTTAATACTACCAGTATGCCGCAATATTCGGCTTCACTTTCACCATCACCGAATAATTGCGCATCCAATGGGGGAGGTGTTACGCTGGACGACTTCCATCATCAGCGAAACGTGCCGAGAGAGTCAAATAACACCATATACAGAATGCAGACTACACTCGAAGCCTTCGTTACCTACCATCGGTGCGAAACGGACGTATCTCTAATTATAATATGTAATTTTCATGTAAATCAGTACCTAATTAAACCATTCCACAACCAAAAGGATTTCTACTTTCTCTACCAGCTCTGGACAGTCGTCCTTATGAAACTGTATAATAAATATTATGAATATTTTTTATTTACTTATTAGTTTTTTTAATTAGTTTTTTTACTATAATCGAAAAAGTTTAATAAAACTGTAAATTATATCTCTCAGTAGAAAATACGAGTCATGTCAATAATATAATAGCTGATTTAAAATAACGCAGTTTGTAAGTAAACAAGTTTTAAAAAAGAATATTAGACGCGTTTAACGTAACTCTAATCCTCTTTTGCCTTCAATTAAAGAAGCGAAAAGCTTGAACTAGGAGTAGGTACGACAATAGTTCAATAGGTAGAATTTAATATGAACTTTCGGATTTCAGTCCGCCCCTTATACTCGTATTTTTAATTAAACAAAGCGTTTTGACATTAGCTAATGTCAAATTGTGAAATAATAATACCATATTTAAAGTAATAGTGATGTGACATGGTTCAGTTGTGTCATTGTGAATGAGTAAACAAACTAGTTTCTACTTCTCTATTTTAAGCAGAGCTCACACAATTTTAATACGTAACATACACACGGGCGCATACTTTTTATATAATACAATATGTACATATAAATACGTAGAAAAGTGACACTTAGACTCAGTACAAAAAACAATCTGAAACACAGACTGTTCATCACACAAAGGTTTGTTCAGACTGGGAATCAAATGCATGACCCATGATTTCGAACTCAGTTATCAACCACTAGAATCTAGCTCTAGACTAACGAGTCTGCCCATATTAATTTTCTTATCCTATCTATACTCTACAGGTACTCATTGTAGGTACTGAGTCAGTGATTCATATCAGTCTCCTTTTGTCCTTTGTATATTACTTCGTATTTTACGAAAAAACTGGCAACCCCGAAAACTTCAATTTGCTTTGTTTAATTAAAAATCCAACTATAAACAGTTGAGCTATGGTTTCACATCAAATGTTTAATTCAATACCCTATTCAAATGCTAATAAGTACGGTTTAAAACATCTTGCCAATTTCAATTACAACCAGGGGCGGTTATCGTAACTAAATTTTTACCATAACATATGTTACATACATATTTATGTGTTGTTACAACAACAATGTTGTTACGTAACATTCGTTATGTTACGTTAAACCGGTTTTAGAAGCGGTTACGTTTTTAGAAGCGGTTTGTGAATGTGATTTAACCTTTTATTTTAATCGTAACAGTAAAATGCGCGTCGAGCGAAGATGTTACTTTATACACGGCATTGTTAGAGATAGATATATAATTACTACAGGTATTAAGTATTCTTAACATTTCCAGTACTAATAATGGTATCTAGATAACGTTATGGTATCGTTATTTTTATCGTTACTTTTTGACGTTTCCATAACGGAGCTTTGGTAACGCTATGAAAAGAAATACCGGTAATTCGGTCCTTACTCACAACTTCGTTATGTTACCAACATTCATATTTACATTATAACTTTTAAACTATTGTGAGTGATTTCTATTACAAGTGTTGATTGTTACCGCTTTATGTATTTAGTTGATGTAAGCCCGACTAGGGGCTTACATCGAATAAATAAGTGAGTACAGCCGTAACAATTTGTACTAATAATATCTACATTTATATAACTGAATTTAGCAAATTTCAAACCATGGCTGTTAGCATTCGCTTAAGGGTGATACTTAAAATCTAGCACTTATTTCACCAAGTAACTACTACTAATATTATCGTTTGGCTTACATTTCCTACTAACTTAAATTCTAGCTAGATACTCTTAAAATAGACACAAATTAGTACACAAATGTAATATGCTATTAAAATTAATAACTAATGATTTCATGAGAATTGTTTTCACCATTTACATTAGTTGCCTTGTGATATCCCTATTTATTACATCTATTTTCGGTCCATATAAAAATATAATTGTCTTTGACAACTAAGCCTTCATATGAAAGACACAAGATTTATTTCTAAATAACTTTGGAGGTACATAAAACAGCCTTTAGTTTATAATATTCGTAAATGTTACGGGTTACCTTTATATGTCGGTTAGACCGCCGTTATTTTGTCCCGATTTCACATTGTCCAATATTTGATTAACGAACTCTGAAGTTTTGCCGGCTATTTTGACCTCTGAAACAGTTGGTATATTTTAGCAAGGAACATACTACAATTTGCAATAGACCTACTTCATTGGTATTCAAAGTAACATATTACAATATTCAAATTATGTATATAGGGTACTAGCTAATGCATACGACTTCGTTCCTGTAGATATAGTTTTTGTAAAAAATTTATTGATTTTCCAGCATAAAAAGCCTATGTGTTAATCCAGGGTATAATCTATCTCTATTCCAAATTTCAGTCAAAGCCAATCTTTCAGCGTGAAAGAGTAACAAACATCCATACATCCTTCCATCCATGCATACAAACTTTCACGTTTATAATATTAAGTAGGATGTGGGACACCATAACGAAACCTGAATCCAGCTATTTAGTACATGACTCTAATCTCTATTCAGTCCCTCAGTGTTGGAACTTGGAAAATTCCATCAATTTATTCATGGTTTTGATAATGTTTTTTTTCGCATTTTTTTATTAATAGAACCGTTTTTCCCCCGAAGGGTAAAAAACGGATATTTAGGTTTCAGCCGTAGCTTGAACCACATGTGAGAGATTACCTTTCCAATATCCGTCGTCAACACCTTCTATCTCTTTCGCACACTAGGTAAATCCGTGATGTCTTGACTATACCTGTCCTTGTCTGTTATGAATGAATGGAATGCCTAGCCAGGCAGCGCGCGGTGGCCATCTTCTTCAGTACCTTGAGCAATGAGCCGGCAAGGCCCTTAGGTGTGGTTCAAGCTACGGCTGAAACCTAAATATCCGTTTTTTACCCTTCGGGGGAAAAACGGTTCTATTTAGGTGTTCGAGCCTACGCTTGAACCACATGTGAGACGTGTTTATTATCTGCCGGCGCTGCCTGACTAGTCGTAGTGCATGACACTCGATATATCAAGACTAGTGCTAAGCGTACTGTGACTCTTAATTTATGAAACGATATCTGATACAGAAAAATATAACAGTAATTCATTATTATTTACGATAACTATGAACGTTTATTACAAAATAACATAACTGTTTACCAAAATTAATTTAGATCACGACAGTACATAATAATATAAAATATCATCAACAGAACAGACTTTCCCAAAGTTAACGTAATTGCTTTGATTGATAAGTTAAGTAACATATGCGTAATTGAAACATTCGATAGCGATTCATACCATTATTATTTATTAGCTACGCAATCGGCGTAAAGTTTATACTTATAATATTTGGATTGCAGCTACAGTTTGGTTTTATCTCTTTGAAATAATGGAGAAGTAAAGTGTTTCTGGATCGCCAATTTTCCCTTTCCGGAATTCCGTCAATATCACAATGCATACCAAGTACCAACCCAGTTGTAAGTCGCAACTACTGCCCTAAAGCTGCCTACTATTGGAGATATGCCAACTTCTTTAAATAATGTTTTGATCCATCCTGCGATCACAGTTCGGAGGCATTCTTGACTCTTCCCCACGTAATAATGAACAGGCTATCCAAGCACGCTGTGTTACGGCGTAACTATCTTTGAAATAGAAATGGTTTTCTTGAACCAAAAAGACTAGATCTAATCGATTATCTGAATTGGTTTCTATCTTTTTCAGTAACCAACTTGACTGTCTGTATGATGCCGAATCAGGTTTAGAGCCAAACTTAGGCCAGAATATTATTTTATACCCCTTGTCTTCGAAGTCATCCTTTCAGATAGAAGTGTTAAATGGTGGACTCTTCTTTTCGCAGAAAGAACAGAAGGAGCACCGAAGTGTGTATTGATACTGCAAACAGGCTCTTGTAATCAAATTGGTATGAATGTAAAAATGTTAGCAAGTCTTCTGCTGAGCATGAAGCAGATTTTTTTTTTTTTTTTTGCAAAGATACCTTTCAGTATTTGCCTAACCAGGGGATGAGAACTGAGCTCGGAGGAACTTACAAGGTTTCCGGAGTTTGCCACTACCAACTTGTGAACTGCTATGGTCCTGGGCGCCAGCCTTATAACTTCATAAAGGTAACACCAGTACCTAGCCAAAACTTGTGGACTAGGGTCATCTGCGAGGATGTCCCTCGATTGTACCTGCAGCATCTTAACCAGATTGGTCTATAGGTTTTCAGAAACGATAACCTCCAGATAATTCCCACAGCTTAACTGCCTCCTCTGACCAATATACTATCTGTTTGGACGCACCAACCAAGCCGCCAACTCCAAGTGTTCCAGTCCTTGAAGAGCACAATTTGTGCGGAAATCTATTAGATTTTAGCGCAGGGGTGGCTTTTCTTTCCTTTGGTCTAGTTCTGGTTTCCCGAATACTCTGTTCCACTGTACTTCTGACTTAAGTGGCGAACTATTCGTGGAATTAACGCTGGTGGCGGAAATATCCACCCCAAGTTATACTTTCACTGCCACTGAATGCTTCGCAAAATTGGCTCTCTGTATCGGTCAAATCTTCGCTGACTTGCTTCAGAACAACTGCTGACCTTCTCGTGGCAGAGAGATCTCTGGTATTTCATATTCCTGGGATATCCCCGAGAGACCTCTTATATTGAGGTGTCATTCTGGTAAAACTCTCCCTCTCTCTTGACAACCTGTCCGCTATTCCGTTGTACAGACCCCGGTATATAACGAAATATGATGTGACAATTCATTACATCGCATAATTCTAGAATTTGTATCGCAGCATTCAATAACTTTGTCCATTTGGTGCCACCATGTTTGTTTATATAAACCACGCTCGTTCAATTGTCCGATTGCAACATTAGCGTTTTGTGGGAAATTTTGGGCCCTAGTGTTCGAAGGGCTTCGTATACACCCCATAATTCCTTTAGGTTGCTGTGCCATTTCCTTTGATAGGGGGCCTACTTCCACCACAGGTGACGACTGTTTGCTATGGCACCCCAGTCTTTCTCTGCCGCATCTTCTAGTATCAGTAGTAGCATCTGTAGTAACAAAGATTGATGGATCTTGATAATGGATCGGTAATGTTTTGTGCATATGTTTTAGCCACCTTTCCAGATGTTCTTGCACAGCATCTGGAATCGGATGCCTCTGATGCGGCCGAGTTGTTTTAATAAGCGAGATGATTTCTGAATTAGGTGGCAATGAAGTCGACCCAGAGGGACTGTGATTGATGCGAAATTTAGTTTGCCCAGATTTATTCTTTATTTATTTATTTGCATTCATGTCTTACATCATAAAACATACATATTTATTTTTTTTTTATTCACTATAGGCAAGCGCTTGACCACAATCACACCTATTGATGTATTATAATATTACAACATGAAGCCCCGTCAGGGCGCTGCAAAGTATAACATTGAAAAATACCTAGTTAATTAATCAATCTTAAAAAAAGTATTGATAAATAACAAATGCATTAAGCAACAAGTGCATTACAAAATTACTATAGAAACTTTGATATTTATTTTGGCATTGTGCCGACTCCATCGAGCTTTTTCTTGAAGATCCTGACTTCAACACTTCTGAAACTCTTGCATTTTCGGTGTCGAAACACCCTTTCACATTCAAATTCAAAATATTTTTATTCAATTAGACTTTTACAAGTACTTTTGAACCATCAATGGTTGAGTTTCGATGAGTGTTCCAGGTAATACCCCCCGGATATTCTATGCTGAATGAAGCCTTTATCGAAGGTTTCGTTTGATTGATCTGCCGTCCCAGGCTATTTAAATATTCCGTAGCAATTGTAACTTGTTGTTCCAGGATTATCGGATCTTAGTCAATAAACAGAAAATCGTCGAGATATACTATTACCCGGATGACTTTTTGACGAATCTGCTGGCCCGCCCAGTTCGTAATATTGACAAACGCTGAAGGGGCACTCGCTAATCCGAAAGGTAGACAAGTCATCTCGTATATTTTCTCCTGTTACAAGAGTGACAAGTATCGACGATGATTTTGATTGGTGGGCACATGAAAATATGCCTTCGAAAGGTCGGTTCATCATGAAATCTCCTTTACCCAAATGAATCTAACTATTGCTGCGTTATCAGGCGAAATTTCAGGGCTAATATATAATCGTTGAGCCTTCTCAAGTTGAGTATCGGCCCATGACCTCCATCTGTCTTTTTCCTCAGGAACATTGCTAACAAGAAACCTGACTGATGTAAGGTCCGGGATTTTAACATTCCCGTATTTCTACAGACGTTTCTGCAGATGCCTGTGTCTGCTAACTCTGAGCGTTTATTCGAGAAAATTTCGCTAAGGGGAAAGTATTCTTGAACGGAATTCTGTTGCCATTTAATATTTTTAAAAGATTCACTGGCGCCTTTTCCCACAGATTCACGAAATTGGCTAGGCATCCTGCGGTGAGGAAGTCATTTCCCTCCTTTCCCCTGCTATGTTGCGTAAGGAAAGGGTCTTTAATGACACCCCCTATGTTATACGGCGGATCTCTTTTAGTGGTGTTTCGTGAATTACGAAATCTATAGTGAGCCGGTTGAGAGGTTTTCGGTTTCGCTGTTTTGTTCGTGTATGGCTTTTCCTTATTAGGAAAGAGTTTATGCATACCTTCCAACTCTTTTACGACCTCTGTTGGGGATTCTTCTTTGAACAGATGAGTTCCTGATGGGGGGAGGGGGGATATTGTGCAGGTTACCCCTGAACTAATAGGTTTATGGGTCTCTCTCTGTTTTATTATTTCTGCTCAATGACCACATACGTATCGCAGAAGGGCATTCGAGTTTTCCCTGAATTCGGAATTTGCTGCAACAAAATAGCGGCCCACCACATTTTTCTAGAATCTCAACTGATTCCCAACTGGAGTTATTGGTGCCAACTGCCCGGAGATTGTTAGGTTTTAAAGAAGTAAATACTGTTGTCGCTTGGAACTACTTTTGGACGTCCGCATATCTCACGTTACAGCAACTAGTCTTACCTAGTCTATGGCAATTCAAACCATGCTTTACGGCCGGAGGATCTGCTTGCGCAACCTTAGGTTCTTGTTCTACGGTGGTTGGCGCAAAATCAAAAACGGTAAGATTAATGTTCTTGTCTTCCGTCAAACTCGCTAGTTCCTCTGCGATTCAGCAACCCTTCTTCGAAGATTATCTTCTTCAGTTTCGCGGTTGTTAGACCAATGGGGAGAAGCTTCGCTTCCCTGGACCTGGTCGTTTTCCTCCTCTTCTGATTGTGTACTGTCCGACGCAACGCTCTGCTGCTGGTTTTGTGTAATAGTTATGATATATTTGTTTTGCTCTGTCTGCGAGCTAAGTACTTTGTTAAACAATGACATTTACCGACTCAGCACGGAAGCGAAATGTTCGCCACTACCTTGCGTTAGTGTGTCATAGGACTGTGAACGAGCAGATGAGCTCAAGACGTTTGTGCAAGCTCTACGCTTTGCTGCGCTATGATGCACTTCGGCAGGAATCACCAACGATCGTTTCGTAGCCGTAGAGGGGCATCTTATTTCCGTTTGTAGACTGAAATGCTCCAACTCTGAAGAAGCTTCCCGCTTTTTTTTGTGAGTTTCAGCTTTAGCTCCCTTACAGTGCTCATAAAGGCATCATAGTAAGAGGAAAGTATTTTCCCCATTAAGTTGTGTGGTACATAGAGAAGAGCTCTTTCCAGAGGCCATTTGACATTACTTGTAGATGGGTTGAAAACTCGTGCTAGATCTACTGTAGGAATGGCAAACTTTAGCTTTGCCTCCATTACTGCCGGGCCTTGGTTGCCCCCAAACCATATGCGTCGCGTAAGCGTAGACGCAGCGCATACCAATGTATAGGAATTGTATGAGACATGGCATACCACTTGCGTGGCGTGAATCGTTCGCGTAGACGTAATGCGTGCAATTATGCCTACGGATTGACGCGCGTCACTACGCACGTGTCACGTGTACGTGCTTGGTGTTTTTATCTTCTACGCAATGTAGGTACTGCAGCAAGGAATCCCATTGACGTTAGTGCGCCCATGGTTCTGGAATTAGATGCGCAATTCAGTGATCTCGTCATTTCATAGAATACATTTAGTTTATCAGTGCTGCATTTTGTGAGACAACGGTCGTCACACTAAACGGAATGACATCGCAGTCGATACGACAGCCGTCTTTTCAGTTGAGACGACGCCGCCGTCCCATTTGATGCGACACGTGTGACGCGTCGCCTGAATTGGGACGTACCGTCGTACCACCGATGCGACGACGGCCGCCTCATTCTAGGCGACACCCGCCGTCTCGAACGAGGCGTCGGCCGTCGTGCCATTTTAAGGTATTTACGAGTAATATGTGACTCGTTCGTCGCTGGGCCTTATGGCGCCGAGCGGTAAAATATTATCAACAATGGGCTTGAAAGCGCCGATCGGATAGTGCGCGTAATAATAATTACTTGAGTGACGTGTTGACTTCACGAATATCGAAAGCGTACTGAAGAAGATGGCCACCGCGCGCTGCCTGGCTAGGCATTCCATTCATTCATAACAGACAAGGACAGGTATAGTCAAGACATCACGGATTTACCTAGTGTGCGAAAGAGATAGAAGGTGTTGACGACGGATATTGGAAAGGTAATCTCTCACATGTGGTTCAAGCGTAGGCTCGAACACCTAAATTAGTAATTATAATACGAAATCACTTTGTTATCTCAATCTGATTTTAAATAAATCAATAAATGACAATATATTTAACACAAACAGCAATGTAAATTTAAAACGTATGCACGCGATCAGCTGTTTATCAAAGTTCAGGGCAGGTCATCGCAATCAGCGTTGATCGCAGAGCGTTTTGATCGCATTGTTCGCGATACATTGCGTCCTCAAAACCATCACTTCCGAAATAAGTGGTATTGGTAATTTTGTTACAGGTATTAAGTACAATGTATGCACAAAGTTTTCGTTAGCATACCCCTAACATTCTGCATAATAATTATGTATTTATTACACATACCTGTTGCTGTATTAACTACGTCATTGATGTGCGTTGACCAATCAACGTTGTTTTCTGGGTTGGTGACTCGGCCGCTAATAATTTGCTTTAATTGATTGATTCCATTCATCAGACGTCCTAGAAATTCAGTACAGACTATATCAAGTAAAGGCCTTTGCCCAACAACAGGACACAACAGATGAACACAGATTGGCACATTATTTTTTCATTATTTCAAAACATATCTATTTATATTTTTTTTGTTTCAATACATTGAAATGATCCTTACATAAAACAGAGACAAACAAAATTTAAAAAAAAATTAAGGGTAACGTCATGACTTGACCATAAAACTGACTATGCCGAAAATGTTTACTTTTCACTAAAAATACCTAATAGTTTGTAAGTCAGTTTCCCTGTATCATCTATGGTTTGAGAGATGCTGTCTTAGTTAAAATCCAAATCATTATTTATATTATCATGGGACAACTAGTATCTCTGTTCTGAAAACAGATTCTACTGAGAAGAGCCAGCAAGAACCTCAGCAGTTGCTCTTTTCAAATCTTAAGTATTACAATATTAAACAAGTAAAAAAATTGACTGTAAGAAATCACTCACTGTGTTCCTGTTGCAAGCCGTACAGTTTTAACTTGTTAGCTTCATGTTGTGCTTTCTTCTTCAACCTGCAAGCTCTTGAGGCAAGTTTATTTTTCTCTTTCCTTGTCTTTGGCCTTACATTGAATGGCAATTCACTGACGGGAGTCATATCATTTATAACTTTGCCCAATTTGTCCAGTTCTAAACCGATTAGATAAAGTTTTCTAGGGTTTGGTGTAAGGTCATTTCCATCTCCCTTTCGTGCTTTTCCACTAAAAAAAATATGTTTTTAGAGTTCTATACACAAAATACAACACAAATGGAATACTTGCGTCTGCTTGTCACAGAGTTTCAGTCAGAAAAAATATTGTATGTCTATCTATGTATTGTATCTTATGATTTGTGGTAGGCATCTAATCGTCATAGGCGTCAGCCGTTGCGATGGCACCTAGCGACGGTCGCTAAGGCATCTAGGAACGGTTGCTATGCTCCGAGCGCAAACGATTGAAGCCGACTCCCGTAACCTGCGCCTCTCCCCAGTTTGACATGCGCCAAGTAACGGCATGTACGCGTCCCGCGATTGTACACGGGCATTTTCATTCTTATTATAGTTTTCTTGTGGAATCCTCTTAATTGTTTCATTTTAAAAAAACCTGACTACAGATTACAAAACACTGATTATGCAAGAACAACTTGTCTTTGACCATTTGTTATTTAGTTTAATTTAACAGAAATATCAATGAAATAGTCACAACACATAGTAGACTAATCCGTTTATTAGTCCTTGAGTATTATAGGAAAATATACAGCAGTGCCATCTTTGATTTTAGATAGGTACTGAGCTCAGGATAGAAATTTACCTGTGTTTAATGCCTTTAACATTACAGTTTGGGCTGAACACTGGGTCTGTTACTGAATTTAGAACATGCGGGTCCTCCGATTTCTTTTTTAGAATCAGCCTTTGCCCTTTAGGTCCTTTAGCTTGGACGTTGTACTGCCAAAAGAATCTCTCTCTTTTTGCATTTTGTCTTGCTTCTCTCCTCTCTGGACAGTCATCATTGGAATCTGAAATAAGCAACAATGCAATTAAAATCAATTAGTCATCTCTCATTACAATAAAATGTTTATTGTTATGTAATATTGTGTAATTATCAACTTCTTTGATAAACCACATTAATGTAATTTAAGATTACTATTAAAGCAAAAACTTCTTTAGCGTTGTTGAGCGATTTTTCTCAAACAAACTTTTACAAGTGCATTTGAATTGTCAAGTGAATCTGCCACTGATATATATATAGAATACCCTCCCTACACAGAAAAACTAAAAAGAAACTTGGCAGTTGCTTTTTTCAAAAATTCTATATTTTACAATACTATGCCATGTATAAAAAGCCACAGTTAATGACAGTTAGGGAACTTCTAACAAAACATGGAGGCTTCTATGTCAGGCCTGCATCAAATGTACTAGTAGCCCCATTTTTCTTTGATTTCACGTTATGTTCGTCACATACGCGTAACATTTGACATATCGTTGTTCAGAATCAAACCGAGAGTTCCATCACTTTAGTGCACTCTAGTTCAGTGCATTGTTCCTCAAAGTGTTAATTAGAATGATTACCATCTGAAGAAAGATCCTCATATCTGTCACTGTCTTCATCAGACTCTATGTCCCTGTCGTCCTCATCCTGTGAGAAGTCCCCAGTGCCAGGGCTGAGAAGGCCTCCAGATAGAGAGGAGACTGAGCCAGCTTCAGCCAGCGAGCTGGTGGATAACAAGTGTTTGCGTGGCTCCCTCCGTTGCCATATCTAGTGATCAAAGAATAGTTTATGATGCCAAGAATGCCAGTATTTAAGTACAGATGGACTGCATTTGAATCACAACCAAACTGCCACATAGCAGTCCAGTTTATAGAACCTTGCCAACAGATTGTGTTCAATTTTGCAGTTTGGTCTGCATATTAGTAAATGAAGTCTTTCTGTATAGAGGCTAAATAACAGATTTTTTTTTAAAGAGTGCTAACAATTTAAAACTTAGAGTAAAATATCCAAGTTTTCATTTCCACTTTGTCCATGGAGATTCAGGTTTTAAAAATCCTGTGGAAACTCTTTGATTTTCCGGAATAAAAAATAGTCTCAGGATGCAATTTATCTTTGTGTAAAAAATCAAAATGGGCAGTGGAAAGCTAGCAGACAAACCATAATAATATTAATATGGATATATGTATGGATAACTTTTCTATTTAGTTGTTTATTACAAAATTGTTTAAATAGGTACATATTGAATAGGTACATAATATGTAGTAGCTAGATAAAAGGTGATTTTAGAGTTCTGTACCAAAACAGCAAAAAAGGAACCCTTAATTGAACAATAGGAATTGTTTGCAAGACATCCTTGTTTTTTAACTATTGATACTGCTTTATGCTTGATTACTTGAGAGAAGTACTGAGTTACTAAAGTTTTACCTGCTCCATTGTCAGATGTGTTGGGGCAGAGGATGAGAGTTGTGCTTGTTGTGTTTTAGCACTGCTGGGAAACGGTGGCAAGACTGAAGATGCAGGCACAGACTGTCCCAAAGCTATTTCACCACTATACCCATCCATGCGCAGAAGCAGTTCTGGCAATTGGTTGATGGGAGGAGCAAAACTAGAAGATGCAGAACTGTGTTGGCTAGATGGTGAAAATGCAAGCTGAGCATGCCCATACGGGCTGCTTGGGCTCTCAGTCATCATGTTAGAGGTCTGCAATGTATTCATGGTACGTCTGGAACCACTCATGGCACCACCTATTTGTATATAGTAGCCACTTTCTTCTGGTAAAAGTAAGTCATCAAAATTTAAATCGTCGAGCGAAGTATCTGGGTTCGCATTTAGTTCAGCCAGAGTCGGGCCCAATATTAAATCAGCTTTGTCCACTTGGAATATATCATCATCTTCCATCTTGAACGGTTCCATTTTAGGAGATTCAGTATCGAAGGAAAGCTTACTGTAGGACAGTGTGGGCACACTGTGAAATGAACCAACTTGAGAGTCTTGTAAGCACAGGTCTATGTCTGAGCTGAAGTCACAGATGTCAGTGCGTCTCTGTGGAATCGGGACGGATGCTGACATCGTCCCTAACTCGAAGGGAGACTCCTGTTTGATTTCTAAACTCGGTTCTAAAAGAAAGTCATGATTGTAAATAGAATCCGACATTGCACGTGTTTATGTGAAGTGACCTTGACGAAGAATCGCCTCGTTGATAGACTGGCGCACGCCGTCTTTATCGATTTTAATTCACAGAGACCCACGTGTCGAGTTACAATGTTTATTTATTTCACAGATTTATACAATAAAATATAGGGCGCGTGTTTAGGTGATTGTTGCCTTACGTGCGAGATTCGTCGATTTAATTCTTACATTACATAATACTATTCACGAGAACAACACGAAATGAAATTTGTAAACAGTAGAATAATATACACAATGACTATTAATTACCTATTGATATTAAATAGTAAACCACTAATAATTTCACCCACTTTACGATTGTTTTTACTGTTCAACGTCTTTGTATTTCCGATAGTTCCGATAATCACTATGAGATAACACGCAAGAATCTTTTATTGATAATATTTTTAGTCACAGTCACAATAACAAAAATCAAAAACACTCCTACAAGATACAAGTTGAGTTGAGAAGTAAACAAAGATTTCACGATATTATTATTCAGCATATTCAAAGGTCATTAGAAAGAGGTAGCTATAGGAAAAGATCATAATAGTAAAGTGAGATAGCAATATTGCTAAAATCAGAAAGATGATGGATTGAGGGAGACGGGGTTTTTCCTGGAAATAAAACGCTTTTTGAAAAACTATGGAAAAACTACTGGGGTTTTTACAGTGAATTAGTTGAAGCTGATCAAATTATTATATTATTTGATTCATTTCGATGCATTAAATTTTGAAGGATGGGCCTTGATCTTGAATTAATTAATATTATAGTAACCAAGATTACATAAATCGGGACATGTGTTAAGCTTTAAATGTTTTACACTGGCAACAATGGGCAGGTCATGGTCTATTCTTGGTTCAGTGGTTGTCAAAAACCAGAAACTCCACTGCATCCGTGTACCTACTCTGTGATTGTAAAAAAAACAACAGTAAATAAAATGTCAACAGCTGACAATTTTTTTTAAAGATTATTTCTATTTTTAATATTATGGGTGACGAAAGCTTAAATTCTCGTAAAAAATGTGAAACTAATAAATATGACGTAATAATTATTGGTGGTGGTATAGCCGGACTAGCCGCTGCCAATTTATTTGTGAAAAATGGTATGAAAAACTTCATAATATTAGAAGCTAGAAAACATATCGGCGGAAGAATTATATCAATACCATTGAAAAATCACAATGTGGAATTAGGAGCTAATTATATACATGGCGTCCTAGGTAATCCAATATTCGAATTGGCGACAGCAAACGGACTCGTTAATATAATAAATATACCTAAGCCTCACAAGGTTATCGCAGCTACTGAAGACGGTAAGCAAGTGCCTTTTGGAGTGTTACACGAGATACATGAAGCGTATGTCTGTTTCCTCAGGCGTTGCGAAGAGTATTTCTTATGCCAATACCTTCCACCTCCTGATATTCACAGTGTTGGCGAACATATAAATCTGGAAGCTGCTATTTATCTAGAACGGTTACCAAATTCGGAGGAAAAAAAACTAAGACGATTGATATTTGATTGCCTGCTAAAACGTGAAACATGTATATCTGGATGTAATACTATGGATGACATTGACTTACTGGAATTAGGCAGCTATACTGAACTACAGGGTGGTAATATTGTGATACCATCTGGATTCAGTTCTATATTGGAACCTGTTACAAAAAATATAACACCTGATAAGATATTAACAAACCATCCTGTCATCAAAGTCATATGGGACACAGAACAACATGGTAGCTCAAAAAAGTTTGATGAAGTTGGTGAGGAATCTGAAGATTCAGATCAGACTGTGATAGAAGACATTTCAAAAGCATCCCCTGAGAAAGCAGGGGATTCCAGTGAAAGCCATATAAATACTACTGAAAAAACAAGTAAAAAGTTGTCACACTGTGTGGAAATTGTATGTGAAAATGGACAACATTTCTATGCTGATCATGTGATATGTACTATTCCCTTGGGTGTTTTAAAAGATAAAGTGGCGACTTTGTTTGAGCCGGCATTGCCACAGTATAAATTAGAATCAATTGATCGACTTTTGTTTAATGCAGTTGATAAAATTTTTTTAGAATATGACAGACCATTTTTAAATCCTGACATAACTGAAATTATGCTGCTTTGGGATAGTCCTCAGGCTCCAGAAGATGTTTCAAAGTCATGGTTTAAAAAGATTTATTCATTTGTTAAAGTAACAGAAACTCTGTTGTTAGGCTGGGTGTCTGGAAAGGAAGCAGAATATATGGAAACATTGTCAATGGATGAAGTTGGCTCTACATGCACTAAGATTTTGCGTAAATTTTTAAATGACCCATTTGTTCCCGAACCACAAACATGTGTGTGGTTAGTAAAATCTTATAATTTACTAATAGGACCTTGGCAGTTTTATTTATAGAAATCTCATTATCTCATATTGTCTAAGAATCTATCACAAAAGATCTTTATGGGATAGGTATTTTTATGAAAGTATATGTTTATAATGATGATTTCTAGAAAGAATGTACATATTTGAAAAGTTTAATCTTAAATATATTATTATGTATAATATTGATGATAAAACTCTTGATTAAAGATAGGTAGGTAGTTATGACTTGGTATTTTTATGAAATTGATACTATTAATGTTGATAATGGTACTTTGGTTGTAAATAATCTTACTTCAATACTTGTCTTGTTTTAAATGTTAATAAAATATTCTTGTAGGGTAGAATTGGCCTGTTTTTCAAAATGCCCTCTGCATATAGGATGTCAAGAGTTTAAGTCACAGTTTACCTTTTTTTTTGAGCTAGTAAATAACAACTTCTACTTACTATTTATTCCAGTACCAGTTGGAAAAAGCAGCCATACACAAGAGGTGCATATACAGCAATTGCAGTTGGAGCAAGTCAAAGTGATATTGAAAGTTTAGCACAACCATTATTTAGAAATGTCCATGACAAAAAGGTAATTTCATTTCTTAAAATAAACTACTGGTAATTAATTTTATTTTTTCAATTTTACGAAACCACAAATTCACGGTTTTCTGATTTTTTCCTTTACTTGTGCTATAAGGTACCTAGGTATCTGCCAAATTTCATGATTCTAGGTCAACAAGAAGTACCCTATAGGATTTCTTGAACAATAGATGGACTCAGAAACAGACAACAAATTGATTCTATAAGAGTTCCATTTTTCCTTTTGAGGTACAGAGCCCTAAAAAAGATCTCGGCTGTCAGCTGGGCTTGTGTATGTGTGTTTATTCTGTGAACTACGCAAGCTGCCATGTTACAACTTCAGATTGGACTACTTGTTATGCCAACACTGTACCAGATCCTCATGGCTTAGAAAAATATCACTTGGTTTCAGCCTGTGTTACTCTTTGCGGGAGAGCACACACACAGCAGCTTTTATTCCACTGTACACGGCGCCTATCTGTCCGGTCAAGCAGCTGCCAGGCGTCTGCTGACTCCAGACGTAGACACCGAGAATGTATTGGATTGCCCCGAGTCCAGTGATCTAACTAACTGGATCCGAGGAGTACAGCTAGACGGCTAACGGAGAATGAAGTACGTGATTTTGTTAACCAAAATATAAATGCTACCATGACACAGGCTTTTGCCGATAAAAAGACATGAATTTGATTAATCGCAAGTGTAGCTTAGTAGTATTATTTTTATGTTGTAATTATTGTTATTTTATTAAAAAGAGGCTTATTTATTTCCGCTGGTATTAGGGCGTTTTATAACGAACCATACACGACATGATTTGCGGTCGCGATACGCAAGCCACGGCACTGCGTGCGATCTTCACGCGACACGGCAATCGCAGGAAGATGACAGATTGTCTTGTAATAACATACCATATAGCCAAAGAGTCGTTCGCGAAAATTGCAAGATGCTGTGCCGTGGTTTTGTTGCTTAAGTAAACGATTCTTATATAATTGAATTATAGCCTTTGAATCGTTACCGCATTTAGATTTTAGTTAGATCGTGTCTGCGATTTAACATCCTAAACGCTAATGCAATATGATTTACTGCAAGTTAACATAAAACTAAGTTTAAGGAGAAATTATTCCTACTGATTTTCTTTGAAAATTCATTTATTTACTTACATATACATATGTAATAAACACATAAATTACTTTGTTCATAATAATACTTACTTTTATTTGGATTTTTCATTGAAAGATATTAATTTATGAATTATTATTGCAATGAAATGTAATGTAATGAAATAGTTGATTGATAGTCTTAGCACATTATACAGACTCGACGCTGATTCCACTCAGACTCGATTCAGAGTAAAGTATGAAAATGTGAGTAGGTCACTGAAGTGTGTGACGCGTGGTCCACGCGTCATACACTTCAGTGACCTACTTCAATCTTCTTCTTACTATTAGATATTGAACGTACACTTCTTTCAATTAGATATTGAAAATTCCACCATAAGGAACACAAAATAAAGCTCACATTTCCATGCTTTACTGTGAGTCAAGTCGAAGTGTCTAAAGGTGAGATTTATAGAGTGCTCCTTGACTTTGCTTAGACTTAAGATTGAGTTAAAACGAGACAGATTTATGTGAGAGATAGTCTCGTTTTAACTCTGTCTTAAGTCTGAGTGTGGTCTATAGATCTCACCCTAAGTCAGCATTGAGTCTGTATAGTTAATGTATGAAGACGTTAATTCTTTGTTTGTTTTGAATCACAATTTGTCTTATCAGTGACTTCCATTACAAGATCTTATTGTTTAAATACAAATAATTAATTCATGACATATTGTTATGTACAAATTGTATATATATAAAATTAATTATTTTAAATTAAGATGTGTTACCACATAAAAGTCTTTCACACAAATGCATTTTTTAGATTAGCAGTATTAGTCTAGGTTAAGTAAGATTTGTCATATTCCAGATGATTCCAGGCTTCATTTTCTTATTTTACGGTTCCATACATCTGAATAAAAAAACTGAATAGGATCACTTTGTTGTCTGTCTTACTAAGTCTTGTCTTCTTTCTTTCCCTCTTTATTTGTCTGACAGTTGATTCCTATTCCGTTACATTCCTGTTTTGTCTTCTGTCATAAAATAGAGTGGTAAAAGGAGAGTAGAGCCAGAGAAAAAAGCGCTAACGCGCATATAAAATTGTGTTCAATGCACACCTTAAGAGTGGAATGAAGCAGAGGCGCAGCGTGTTTTTGATAACAAACAAGGGCTGCCTTTTAATAGCTATTGCCACTGAAATTTATTTACGTATTGGTATTTAAAATAAGAGTGGCTGAACTGTCATAGATATTTTGAGAAAGGACTCGCAATATCACCACTACATTGTTTGAAAATCGGAAAGTGTACAATAGTACCTACCCAATTTGAAATGACTTTGATATTAGAGCTAGTATGGCGGAGTCCTTTCTCAAAATGTATGCATTATATCAAAATAGTTATGTAGGTACCTACCTAACGTCGAATCATTATCATCAATCCATCACCGGCTACTGGGATCTCAGAAAGAGAAGGGTTTGGTCTACCACACTGACCAAGTGCGGTAATGGCCAGACTTCATACACCTTTGAGAACATTATGAAGAACTCTCAGGCGTGCATTCCTCACGGTGTTTTCCTTCACTGTTGAAGGAAGTGATATTTAATTACTTAAAATTACCTATTGGAAATTCTCAACTACATATTAAAAAAATATTTTTATTTATTAAGTTATTATAGTTATTGCCCCGTTTTACCCCTCTATTTTGCGTGAAAGGGTGATTGGGTATTTTTATTATAAGCGAGCGACAGAACCAATTACATATATAGCTTCAGTACATAAAAGAAAATTAAATCGCCTTACGTTAGCTTCAGCTTGGTAAACGCATAATATGCAAATCATCAGATTTTGTATTTCGAATATATAATTAAGTAGGTACCTAATGATAAGGTTTTATACTCATCTACTTAAGTGAAATGAACTCACATTTCTACGCACTAAATGAATCAAACGAGCCGTAGGCAACGAAGTTTCGGGCTCTCAAGAATTTAAAAATTCGACTTGTTCATTCATTTGTGCGCATTCGTTCAATGTATCTTTAGCAAATTTTATCGTAACGAAGCGATGTAAAAGAACTTACCTTACTATAATTTGATGCAATAAATGTTTCGGGAGTCTTATTATATGAGTAGGTTTACTTATCTATTTTTGTTTTTCTAGTCAGTGCAATTTTTTATCGCTTAAATTAAATCAACGAAAAGTTTTAATGCTTTTTTTTATCGATCCTATTTCTCACTTAGGTACATAATATATTACCTATAACTACAATAAACATGCAGAACTGTCTCCAGAACTGCGCCGCCAGTCGCCGGAAGAATCTGTCACAGCTTGAGGGTGTCTGCACCAGAGCGGATGCATGCCCAGCATGCATGTGAAACCCTTTCATATGATACCCCACTTGGTACCTACCTATAGTTATCTTACTTTGAAAATTCTAAATACTAATTATTATCTATTTGTTCATGAACACATTTTAATTTTTTTGTGATGTAACCAGAAATTCACGGTTTTCGGATTTTTTCCTTTACTTTTGCTATAAGATCTACCTACCTGCCTTTCACGATTCTAGGTCAACGGGAAGTAGGTACCTACGGTTTTCTTGACAGACACGACAGACAGACAGACAGACAACAAAGTGATCCTATAAGGGTTCCGTTTTTCATTTTGAGGTACGTAACCCAAACGTATAGTAGGTACTTACTATAATTGGTAGCATTACAACCAACCAACAAATGTAACGAGTTATGGGGCAACAACGACCGACGTCATTCTTGTGGTATGTAGCCTTGGCAGGTTAAAGGCGTGGTCGGTAATTTGCTAAACCAAGTGCATTAGCAATAAGCTTGGGCTCGATATACTCAGCTACCTACCTACTATACTATAATATAGTCTCAGCGCACATTTTCTGTTTTAAAGTAAAATAAATTATTTCTGTCTAATCTACGTAGTGGTTATGTATAGAAGGAACAAACTCAACAATTCGTAGTTTCGCACGCACCTTGTATTAGTAGGTAGGTATATAATTGAGATGAATTTCAGTTTAGTATGCAGAAAAGATGCGCGCTTGGCTTCGGGTGCCGCAATGTGCAATACGCCTTAGGCATTCATTGTCAGACGCAGACAGACTAAAGTATTATATATTATATGTGCCTATAAGCCAGTGGAGCAGATGGCGAAAATAAAATCAAAACAACTTAGCGGTTTAGGTAATATGTTACCTAATTTATTACAATATATCCCATGATTATAAATATCATTAATTTAAATTGTTATACAACTTCAAGGTACACAATGTTATAATTACGAAGATAAAAAATAACTAAGTATAAATCTAATAAAAAATAAATAATATCTAAACTAGCCAAACTAAAAAAAAGTTTAAAAAATTGTGACATTGATTTGGTAAATGATATTTCTATGGATTTGGTATTAAATTTAAATACATAGTTTATACTGTGTATTGGTATTGTGCTCTTGGAATAGGTATTATGTAAAATTATTTTTTATTCCAGTAAAATACAAAGCTACCAACTTGAAATTCTAAGTGACCTACTTTAAAACATTACATATAGTTTCATTACTGTAGTACCATTTTTCAACAATAATATGTACCTACTAGATGATGCCTGCGACTTTGTCCATGTGGATTTAGCTTTTAGAGGAATCCCATGGGAGCTCTTGTTGTTCCATGATAAAAGTATCCATCTGGATGCAAAATTATCTCTGTACTTAAATTCGTCAAAATCACTTCACTGGATGAGCCATTCAAAGGTAACAGATAGGCAGACATACTTTCACATTTGTATATGATTTATATGAATCATATTAAATGACAATAATATACCCTAACATTAATGTGTTCTACGGACAAAAATAGATATTTAACTGCATTACACAGTATAACAGAAAATATAACATTTGGCAAGCCAGTTAAATAGGTACCTAGTCAGATCTTAAGATATTAATATTCACCCTCACCAGACATATACATTATAATATGTTTATGTCAATTATTATGACAGGAATGTTAATTATTAATTCTATAAAATGAGAGTAACAACATTATTATAAAGACTACATGATTATGGACGGTTATTGCCTTATCACAAATGAGAGCTAAATCTAATGTTAAATTAAGTTAGTACCAGATGAGCAAAAATATTTTGTAGAAAAATATAATTGAGAGCAACTCATTAGCGCACAACATGTAACTCCACTGTTGAATTTTTTGATGAAACAAGTGGAACCAGTTTCTTTTCCACTTCTTGTGACAATTCATGCCATGCACATTTACCTATCAGAGGTACTTCTTCCATTGGTGGTCTAAACACAACAAGTAAAGTTAAACAGCACCCATCTGCAGATGGATCTGCCTCTACGTTGAGCAGTCCCAAGGGCCTGTGTTGGGCGACATCAGCTCCAAACATTTCCACCATAAATCTCCTCAATGTTGAATGCACACTCTTTGCTGGATTGATTTCACATGTTGGAAAATGTAATGTTGTTTTTTCACTCAGCAGGACGTGCAACCTATTTGTACTTCTTTTTTTGATTAAAATGATTAATCTCATCAGATCTTTAACATGCGCTATGGGTGCTGGTAGAATGTTGCTGTGCCATGTTTCTCCTGGCTGGCTTTGCTTGTACTGTTTTGCTTTTTCAATGAGATGCAAGATATCATTCGATCTCAATGTTATTTCTTGTAAGTTTTTTATCCATTTAGCTTGTAGAGATTCTTTATCAGCTCGAGCAGGAGTTTTCAGCTCACCACCAGTAACAGCTCCTGTTAATACAAATCGGAACCAAGTTCCTCCCGCTGTTTCAACAACTAACAAAGTGTCAGGCTTACAGTGCAGACCTGTTTCTTCGAGTACTTCCCTGGTAGCTGCTTCCACTATCGTTTCACCTTTTTCCATTCGCCCAGCTGGAAGATACCACTTACCAGCACAACTTTCTTTTGCTTCTTGCATCATTAGTAGTTCATTCCTTTCGTTTAAAATTACACATGCAACAACATAAGTTACGTTGGCACCGAGTACCGGTTTGAAATTAGATGGCGTCGTAGGAGTTATGCCTTGAGATTCGGTAACAGAGTTTTGGTCGGCTATTGTGAAGTCACAGAAGTCGTTCTCTTCCCCATCGAGTCCTGATCCAACCAAAAGTTTTGTAATATTTAAGTCGACTTGGCGCGACATAGTTACCTACTTACAGTTATTTCTTCTAAGTTCTAATTGGAAATTGTACTCTTACAGATATGATTTCACCATGATATAAAAGTAACAATTTAGTACAATAATATTATTATTACATTTAGATCTTTTATAAATAATATAAATCATCTACACATAATCGTTTTGTGGATTTAAAATTCACTAATGCTTACTTTGTAAATTGTAATTTACTAATTTTTAATGATTGTAAATATGTCAAATACGTCAAAGTTCAAACCACAGCGTTCAACACAGACCAGTAATCCGGTTTTTTTTATATAACTGGTTTTAAGGCTCTGGGTTCTAGCTTTTTTAATCCTGGTAGTTCAGTAAACCCGGTCAAACTTCAGAACTCAGAAAAAGTACTGTAGTTACATATAAACGTATAAGGTAGTGATAGGTAGTGATCACCAGTGATCACTGGTGATCACGATAAGGGATTCAAACTAGCGTTTAGTCTATAATCTATGGTTGACGCGTTTAGTATGCCGCTGCCGGCAATTTAGTATAATTTAAACTCTAGAACCGCATAATATTATCAACTCTATTCATACGCAAACCGAGTCAGCTTTATCATATTATATGTATTAAAAACTCTGAAACTCATTCTCAAGAAACATAATAATATTTATTCTAGGGAGCTCATTCTTTGTTCTGTGGAATATGACACTTGAAAAAGCTAGAACTCAGAGCCGTAAAGCCTGTTGAAAAAAACTCTTCACTTGACACTGACAGTTGACATCTCTTTTCTTCAACTTGACGAACTTGCTTGATTTGATTTGTTTGATTTTTGTATGTGGTGAAGTGAAATCAAACAACAAAAAATATTTTCAGTTTTCTAATAAAAAGTCTTGTGTTTTATGATATATAACCAAACAGAAATCTGGAAATGATACCAATTTCTTAGATTAACAAAGTCTGTCTATCATGACGTTAAAAAATGAAGATTTGCAAGAGCATACTAAGAGGTTACGATTCAAGAGTTTGACCAACGTCCAACACTGTTCCGGTGATATCATTGATAAAAGCACTAGAGAAACCCGTAGCAAAGGTATTTTAGAAAAATTAATGTTCTCTTCTTAGTTGACCTAAGTATGGTAAGGTTTTAATAAGATTTTATTCCTTTATAGATGGTGCTAAATCAGCCTCACTATTTGCATTTCTTCATGTCGAACTTACACGAGGCTATCTGCTAGAACACGATGAGGAGAGATTTTCCGCAAGAAGGGAGAAAGTTTATTCCTTTTTCAAAATTCCACAAGAACTTGAAAAGTTCATGGTTTACGGCTTCTTTCAGTGTGCCGATTCAATGCTATTTGTTTATACGTTTCTACCATTAAGATTTGTCATGGCCTTCTGGTCTTTTTTTGATAGATTATTTAGACAATGTTTTGGGTAAGTTGTAGCTATTTACATTAAAATATACAATGAATTACGCAGAGTACATAGTGCATACCGACCAAAACTATCATGTCATGTGCATCAGTGTAGGTGACTTAGTTAGTGTTCAAACATCATAAATCAGAAGTTCAGATTGGACATCTATTTTAAGTTTCTTATAAGTTCAATTTTTCTTATATTGCAGGTTCAATGCACGTCCAAGAAAAAGTATACTCAAACCAGCTGAAACATGTGACGTACTTAAAGGATTTATTTTATTAATATGTAGTATTCTCATGTGCTATATTGACACTAACATGATGTACCATTTAGTGAAGAGTCAGAGTGTGATGAAATTATATATTTTCTATAATATGCTAGAGGTTGGAGACAGATTGTTTTCTGCTTTTGGGCAAGATACAATTGATGCACTGTTCTGGACGGCTACAGAGCCTCGTGACCGAAAGAGGGAACATCTAGGCTTACTTCCACATTTAATATTTGCTATGGTTTATGTCTGTATCCTTTTTATATTGACTACTAGCTGTTACCTGCGATTTTACTCATGGATGATTTGGATGGATTATGAATTTCAAAATTTTGTGTTTTCCTGGAAAAAAAGTAGTTATCTTATGTTTCTACTTTTTAAGAGGCCTTTGTCACAAAACACTTAAAGTTGAGACATTTTTTGTGATGCAAATTGATTAAATAAAATTAATTATTACTAAACATTACTCTGTAATAAAAGGGTTGCTAGAACTCAGAGTTGTAAAGCTAGTTAAAAAAATGAAATAGTTTGTGTAGGTAGTTAAAGAATAAGTACCTATGTAAGAAGTAAAAAAACAGATCCAAATACAATTTACATCAATGAAATTCAGAGCTTTAAACTATTGTTCTTTTAAGAATTTAATAAAATATGTCTGTCTTTCTCAATGTGTCAAAATTGGTGATGTAAAATAAAAATTCTCCTAAATTCTCGTCTTGAGCCTTAATAGCTCAACAGTTGAGGAGTGGACTGGATTCCAAAAGGTTGATGGTTCAAACCCTACCCATTGCATTATTGTCCTACCCACTCCTATCACAAGCTTTACGCTTAATTGGAGGGGAAACGGGAGCATTAGTCATGATTAGCATGGCTAATATTCTTTAAAAAAAAAATTGAATCTATGATAAAATTAAATAATTTTCTGTGGATTTTCTTAGTATGATATCAGTTCTTCACAGCTTGTTAATATTGTTCCAAGCTACTACACTCAATGTAGCGTTTAATTCCAATAATAAAAGTCTTCTTATAATAATGATGTCAAATAATGTGAGTATATATTAATAATAATAATTACAAGATCATGCCTGTGATTTCGTCCACATGGATTTAGGATTCCCAAAATCCAAGATGCAAGTTGTCCCAAATATAGTCAAAATTGATTGACAAAGATGGGCAGTGAAATGTTCAGTTAAGACAAACTTTTAACACACTCACAGACACATTTATATTATTAGTACTGATTAACTAATATTAACTAATAATAATAATGTCATCTCCCATTCAAAGAATTTCATTGAGATATGAGTCTTTAAAAGTAGTTTCGATAATTGTAATGTTTCTACTAGATGGTATTAACAGTCGCTTAGGCTGAATGGATACATAGTTGAAATGTTGGCACTGAAGGAACGTAGCCTAGTGATCAAAGGTGCATGAACCAAAGAAATGCAGGGCTCTGACCCAGCCGGTTATGTGGATATGTTTAAAAAAATATTTGGATTATCTGTTTTGAAGAGTTTGTCCAATAATTTACTTATGTCAAACAAGTGTAAATTAAAAATTTATAACATACCCGATAAGTGAAGGTTACAGTAACTAGAAAAGAGCTGATAACTTTTAAACGGCTGAACCGATTTTCTTTTGATCGTCTGAATGCTTAGATTTGTGTTAAAATGAACACCATTGAAGTGAATATTTTTTGAAGTTTTTATTAACTTAATCCAATGATTTATTTCAGTTTGTTGAACTAAAGGGAAGTGTATTCAAAAAATTTGACAAAAACAATCTGTTCCAAGTATCATGTAGTGATGTTAGGGAGCGTCTACATCTGTCGGTGCTACTCTTCATTGTGGTGCTTCAAACTATGAAAGAGTACATGTGGAAGGAGGAAAGATTCTGGATTCTGGCGCCGGACTGTGTGCTCGTTCTCACGTTTGAGGTTATTATAGACTGGGTGAAGCATGCCTTTATTACAAGGTTAGTAATTATTATTAGATAAAATTGTGTATAATTTACTATTTTCTATTTTATTTACATTATATGGGTTTTCTATTCTATGGGAAATTCAGTTTTTAATCTAGTCATATGCAGAAAGATCTTGGTGATCATTGTGACTTCGTCCACGTTTCTAAAAATTCAGTGGGAACACTTTGATTTTCTGGGACAAAAAGTAGCCTGTTTCCGTTCTTGAGTTGCAAGCTATCTCTGTAAATAATTCGTCAAAATCAACAAATGGGCAGTGAAAAGGAAGCAGACAGACTGACAGACATATGGATTTGAATTTTAGCGTTTGAACTATATACAGAGTGATACTATAACTATATATAGAGTGAGTTCTATTATAAATATACAAGTGCGGGCCGTGGTCCGAGCAACACGCAGTCTCAACCGTGCTGCGGCCTGCGTCACGAGCTGAGTCCTTGTGAAAATAGTCGGGCTTACGTATGATTAACCATGTGAGTACAGCCGGGAACTTGAACGGTAATCCCGTGGGAACTCTTTGATTTTCTGGGATAAAAAGTAGCCTATGTCTGTCCCCGGGATATAAGCTAACCCTGTACCAAATTTCGTCAGAATCGGTTAAACTGTTAGGCCGTCAAAAGGTAGCAGACAGACAGACACACGCACTTTCGTATTTAAAATATTAGTAAGGATTTGAATTTGTTAACAGGTTCAATGAGATACCATACGGCGTGTACAGAGAGTACACGGTGAGCTTGGCGTACGACGTGGCGCAAACTCGGCAGAAGTACGCGTTCAGCGATCACTCAGATCTCGTGGCGCGGAGGATGGGCTTCATACCACTCCCCCTGGCTGTTGTCATCACGAGGGTGCTGGTTCATGCAGTTAAAGTGGATGGGTTAGTGAATTCATTCATTCTAATACTTTATTATAACAAAAGTACTTTCAAATCATCATCACTGGTTTGGAATGCTCTTCCTACCGCCAGAAACTCGGCGGTCGCTCTTTTCAAATATTCAAAGTACAATATTATGTCATGTCTAAGTAATTGAAGTCCTGCGCATTACTGGAGCGAGCTGCGAGTCAATTCCGCGCTCTGTTATCATTTACATAATCTTCAACAGTGTAAATTATGCTTTTTTCTAAAGCATCCTCTCAATAGATTTAATTTATGTAATGACTATCTATTGTTATAATTTCTTTCTAGGTTTGTGGCCGTGCTTCTGATATTGATAGCGTATTTATGTCTAATATCAATAAGGGTGCTAGTATCTATTGTGATTCTTGGGAAAGCCTGTGATCTGATTGCACAACATCAAAATGAAAAATGTGACAGCCACCATGCAACACCCAAAAAGTAATTATAACTTTATATTATAACCTTATTAAATGTGGCACGCGACTTCGCAAGGATTTAGGTGTTTTAAAAATCCAGTGGGAACTCTTTAATTTCCGGGATAAAAAGTATCCTAATCTGTCTCCGGATGCAAGCTATTTCTGTACCTAATACATGATGCCCGTGATTTCATCCATGTGGATTTTGGTGTTTTAAGAATCTCTTTTAAGAAACTCTGATTTTCCTGGGCAAAAATATCTGTATCAAATTGCGAAAAAATTTTACGGCAAAGCCAAGCCAATACACGTTCCTCAATTTAAAATTGTTTAAAAAAATCGCATTACAATGTCAAATAAATAATTACGTAATTGTTTTCAGGGAGCAAAAAGATTGCAAAGATTTATCATCCCCACATAAAATATGCGAAGTAGAGCTGATGGACAAAAAGCCAGCGCAGCTCAAATTTCTCGTACCGGAAAATGTTGCCATGGTGAGTTTCCATGCCACCAAATAAAAACAATTCTGTGAACTTTTGACAGTACGAGTTTGTGCCGCGATAGCAGAGGTGTATTTGCTTCCTTGCGATTTGTTCTTCCGTTAAGGGGACGGTATATTCCAGGTATAATTTCAAATCTAGAGATGGCGATACACATTGTATCGGCATCTCTCTTAGACGCCCCTGAACCGGTTGCGCATCGCCACAGTGTAGATTATTATTTTCACATCGCTCTTGCATTTAATCATTACGTCACCCCACTTCAGTGTTTACGATGGAGTAAAAAGTCAAGTTATGTATAAGTTTAAAATTCAAAGTTATAGTAATAAAAAATATTTATTATGAAATAATTAAAAATTTATTTAAAAAAATTAATCTGTAGGTATCATCAGAATCGATTACATTCGACTTCGCTGGGTTACTTTATTGTAATATATAACATTGCGTATCTATAAAAAATATTTGTACAAGTTAAATATTGTTTTATATACTACTAGAGGATCCCTGCGGCTTCGCCTGCGTTGATTTCGGTTTTTTTGAATCCCGTAGGAACTCTTCATTTTTCCGGGATAAAAAGTAGCCTATGTCCTTCTCCGGGATGTATCCCAAGTCTGTACCAAATTTCATTAAAATCGGTTCAGTGGTTGGGCCGTGAAAACGTAGCAGACAGACAGACACACTTTCGCATTTATAATATTAGTATGGATTTTAATGCACACTGTTGCCAAGTTACTATCATTAGTTAGTAAACAGTCACTGATTAAAAAAAAAAAACAATATTATAATGTACTTTTATTGTTTTGTCAACAACGAGAAATAATGAATGAGATCTATTTACAATCATGCTAATAGGTGTCTTTTTCAACCTGTATGCTTATTATAGTAGGAGATTTAACATTTCACCAACTTTCATAGAATGAGATCACACACACACAGTAGCATTAAATTAAAATGGGCCTAAATAACCTTGACTTAAGGTCCTAAATTCAATTACACCGATTTTAATTTCTGGTTCTGTCTGACTGGCTATACATGAATGGATTAATTTGAGCTATAAAACAAAGCGGTTAAGGTCTATTTTACGTTAACGTTCTCATTATAAACCCCTATCTGCCAGTTTTGGTCATTACTGTGGTGACCATTACATTTGGCCTTGAAAGAAGATACTTCACATGGATAAAAGATTATAGCATGGACAAGTCCAAGTTTCTGAAATTTTCACTTATTGATAATGATAATACTGTCATTCCTAATTACTTACATTTATAGGTAAATCTTATATTTTCTATATCTTATTGCTATTATAGATGCTGAGATTATAGAAATTACACTCAACTGAAATTCAATGAAAATATAGTTAACACGGACATTACACAAGTAACTATTTATTGCATTTCACTAATGACCGAGATCGTAAAATCCTATTTTTTCATATTATCAAAACGTTTACAGTAAAAAAATATCACACGCGCTAGGCGTGCAAAAACACCTGAAAGAGATTATATGCACCTGCAGCCATAACAGGATAACATTATAATATATTTCGTATTGTATAAAAAGCTGTTTTGTTTATAATCCTTGTTTTTGTTTATTCAATATGGTTACAGTCAAACCGGCCCGCTCGGAGCTAATAGCCATAAAAGTTAACTAATTAGGTGAAATTTTCCAAAAGAGCATAAGTAGGTATGTACACATTCAATACGCTAACTTAACTGTTTACGTTAAGGTTCAAAGTCAAAGCGCTGGAGAAATGTTTTTATATGATACTGAACAAAGTCAAGACAGAGATTAAAATATTTCATAGCTTTTTTGTTATATTCAGATTCGGGCCATTGATTCAAATTTTAAATTTGTAGTAATTATGTTCTCTAATTCAGAAGCTGAGCTCTTTTTCTGGATGCCTATCATTAGGCATCCAGAAAAAGAGGTCATTACCTTTTCGCTAAAAGACAATTTTACGTTGACTGACATGAAAGCAAAGTGCCTAGTAAGCCAATAGACAATTCAGCTAGATGACATCAAAGCAGATTACCCAGTCAGCAGAGAGTCAACTTAGCTGTACGCCATAAAAACAGAATGCACAAGTAGCAAAACGTCTGGAATTGTGAATAGTCTGTATGATTAGAACACCTCATTAGCCAGACGTCAAATTACATAGTTGGATGACATAAACGCTGAATGAGATAGTATCTAAAACGTCTGGAAAAGTCTAGTATCTAAAACTTAATAGTCTAAATGGTCTGTTGCTTGCTCCCTTTTTAATTTTTAACCAACTTCCAAAAAGAAGGTGGTTCTCAATTCAGCCTGTTTTTTTACCCCATTGCGGCAAAGCCTAAAGGAAGAGTTATGATTTTAGCAGTCTGTATATGTATGTGTGTGTGTTTGTATCCAAATTCTGTGTGTTCCACCGTAGCGCCGAAACTACTGGGCTGATTTTGAAGAATGAGGTGTAAATCGATTTGTCGTAAAGATCCGGGTAACATAGGCTACATTTTATACGAAAAAAATTGACCTAACGGATGTAATATGAAAAAAAGTGGGGGTGAAAAGGTACTACCACTAACTAACAATTGTGCCAGGACTGGTCCTGATGGGATTTTGAAGTTTGAAAAGGTGCAGTTGGTTCTCTATATAACGTAGACTCGCACTAAGACAGGATTTTGAGAAATTTGATCTGTAAATTGACCAAATTATCATACAACAATACTACTTCTCACGAACCTATAAAAGCTACGAACAAACGATTTCAGTAGTTACATTTTATTACTGTTCTTACCTTTCGATTCAAAACAAGAAAAATTGATACACTGATTTGGCATTCCAAAACGAAGCGACTCTCGTCCTAATAACAATTTAATGTATACTTTAAGAATAACTGCATAAGGTAAGTTTTACAACGAATATTTTAACATCGATATTTTAATGTTAGTATACGTGAGTGAGAACACAAAAGCCACAAAGATCCTTTGTATTGACAAAGGCAAACACAATAGGATCTTTCATTTCTTGTAAATTGAACTAGTTTTATGAGAAAAAGTATTAAGTACGCATGAAATTTTGTTTTGCACATTTTCAACTTTTAAGCTGTGATAATAAGGTCTAAGTTGAAGGAATATTTAATAGTATGATTATTTTTTTGATCTATAAAACATTTATGACACTGCAATTTTTGGTCAAACTTATTATTGACTACTTAGTGACGTATTTACATAAAAAAACCAGCCAAGTGCGAGTCAGACTCGCGCACTAAGTTTCCGTATCCGTACTCAGGTATTTTTCCGACATTTTGCAAGATAAATCAAAAACTATTATGCTTAAAAATAAATTAAAATCAGTTTTAGAATGTTCAGGTAAAACCCTTTTATATGATACCCCACTTGGTATAGTTATCTTACTTTGAAAATTGAAACACATTGTTTTTTAATGAACCCATAAATTCATGGTTTTTGCCAAATTTCATGATTCTAGGTCAACGGGAAGTACCCTATAGGTTTTCCTGACAGACACAACATACACGGACAAAACAGACTGACAGGCGGACAGATAGACAGACATACAGTTAGATAGACAGACAAACAGACAGCAAATTGATCCTATAAGCGTTCCGCTTTTCTTTTTGAGGTACGGAACCCTAATAAATGATATCATTGCATAGCAAGTGAAGAAACTAAAAATTATAACACCTTGGATAAACATCTCGGACTTGAAAGTGGATGTCATTTTCATAATAATCATGATCATCATCATCATCATTATGAGCCCGTGGATGTCCACTGTTGGACATGGGCCTTCCCTAAAGAGCGCCAGCCGCTTTATATCATCAGTCCATCGTGCTGGAGGACGTCCTACACTACGCTTGCTTATCGCGGTCTCCTCTCATCCTATTTTCATAATAATTAATTAGTACTTTCCCCTAAAAACCTTTAAATTGATATCAATAAAGTTTTTTTTCCATCTTATCTTCTAATACTTATGCATTTTACAAGTTTGGTTTTTGATCTTTGAGCTACCGGGATAGAGCACTCAGATTAATTAATTTTTATTTTCAAATTATAAGTCCTGGTCTATAATGACCTAATATTAGCTTCACTACACTGCAATGTACTGTTTACTGCATTCTTTTTAAAATAATTACTTTTTTAATGTAATAAATGCACAATATAAACTTATCTTAAAATCTAGAAAAATCCTAAATAAAAATACTTTATAACATAGTACTGAATTTACTACTCTATGGCATTCTGTACAATTACAGTATGACAAAATGCTTATGAAACCCGAAACAGGTCCTGCCGCGCTGAGGCGACGGGTATGACTGACAAGATAACGTAATTACGGCCCATAAGACTCAACAATAGGGTCGAAAATTCTTTGTACTCGCTCTGTACGCGATTTGAAGAGAATAAGCGAGGAAGCGTGAAATCAAATAATTTAAAATATAATTTGAAATATAGCACTTACTGTGAAATGATCGGACCGAATTATTTATTTGATTGTTTTACACCTATGGTGAAAGTTACGTCTTTAAGAGCTTTGTCATTAAAGAGAAAAACCCAAAAGTCTAAGGTTTTAGACCAAACTTCTGATTTTTTTTCTATCGAGGAAAATTTGTCCAATCATGTTTTTATCGGACCAAATCCAAGGGGATATAATGAAAAATATTATATATTAATTTCAAATTTTTCGATCCATGCGTTCCTAACTTATTTCCATTTTAGTAAACTTTAGTATCGACGAAAACGGAGACCGCCGCGTTAACCTCCATTTTGCGCGCTCTAGGAAAACAGTACAGCCATGCGCAGACATCCCTTTCACACAGAAACATGACATTCATCACGTTTGTCTAGAAACTGGACAAGACTCCATGTGTGCATAACAGTAAACCATGTTGTTGGGAACATTAGCAAATGACTGGTCAGTGTCCTAAATGTAGGTAATCCTGGAATGCCCCTGATAATAGGGGACCCCCTGATGCGCTGATAAAGTCCACAGGTGCTCCTTTCTGGTCCCAGATGAGGAATTTCGCAACAAAGTTATTTCATTTTGTTTCACGGAGCCGTTACAAGGGGCTATAGTTTTGCGATCTATGCGAGAGAGATGTATAGAGCGCACTTTGTTTTTGCTCAGACTAAGCCATTGTTAAAACGAGACAGCGCTATATCGCGGACATAAATCTTTCTCGTTTTAACTGAAACTTAAGTCTGAGCAAAGCCAAAGTACACTCTATAGATCTCAGCCTAAGTGTAGCCAGTTTTTACTGGCATCTAATTTTCGGAAGTGCCAAATTGTAAACTCTGACAGATTGTTATTAAAAATACTAAAATTTGGAAAAGGGGTTGTTTTGTGATGTAGGATTATAAAAAGTATTGTGCTCAATAATAACTTTTTTCTCTCTCGTCTGGCTTTACACTGATTAGCCAATGTCAAGTTTGTAGTTATTTACAAGTTAGCGAAACTATATGTATAAGTATGGACTTCGTCTGTGCCGGCGCCCGCCGACATACACGCGGCGCCCCTTTAGAGCGCTTCCCAGTCAGTTCCACCACCAATAAACACCAGCAGAACACAAAAACCGGCCACTTCTAACAAAAAAACATTCCAAAAAGTCACAACACGCGCGCCAGCAAACGCCACCACAGACGAAGTCCAATAATAACTTGCCAAACAAGCATGAAATTACAATATTCTGTCTGTATTTCAGAGTGAACCATTAGTGGACGCATCGGTCGGCGCGGCCGCTATTTTCTCCAATAGTGCCATCGACCTGAACGGCGTCTGCTATCTCAACGACAAGATGAACGCGCAAGTTAAACAAGAGCCTGCGGATTATATCGAACCCGACTCGGTAAGTTGTGGCCATATTCCTGGCCTCCTGACCTGAATGGTGTTTGCTATCCTATTTAACGTGGTTAGAGATTATAATGTACTAGAGGATGTCCGCGTGGATTTAGATTTTTATAGATTCCGTGGGAAGTGTTTGATTTTTCGGGATAAAAAGTAGCCTATGTCCGTCCCCGGGGTATAAGCTAACTCTGTACCAAATTTCGTCAGAATCGGTTTCACTGTTGGGCCGTGAAAAGGTAGCAGACAGACAGACAGACAGACAAACACTTTCGTATTTATAATATTAGTATGAATAGAGATTCTAAGCTGCACATGCACACCCTTTTGCTACTATCATCTGAGTGACCGCTTCTTTATTACATCTGATCGTCTAATTTTTAGCAGCTTAGATTTTATCTAGACGAGCCTATGGTGTTAGAACTTAATTTTTTTTTGCCGCTATGGCTCCTAGACAAGTTTCAGGTAGTCACTCAGGCGATAGTAGTCAGCCTAAATGGTTGTTAGTAGTAGGCAAAGGCGTTCAATCTTAGACTGCAAAAAACATTATAAGCTGTTGTCAATAAAAAATAAGCCCGTTTCAACGAATGTATGTGGATTAGCGATACGGAAAGCATAAAACTTTCCTTTACCTTTACCTGTCTGTTCCTTGTCAAGTGTTAACGGAGAATATTGTTCATTCAGGACGTCAGTCGCAGCGCACCTAATATAAAAGCAGCTGCTTCGGCCACCGAGGAGTCAGTGGAGCGGCCACGCTCACCTGACGCGGACGGCCTCAAGCGCCGCGCCGAGTCCGAGCCCAACCTCGCCAAGAATGACGAACAAGAGACCACGTAATGTGTAATAAGGAAATGAGAAAAAGAATGGTGTTGCGAATGTGCCTAGAACCTTAGACGAATCGGCGAAATTGTATTCTAATGTCGATCGACGATTAAAAAGTCCATAGATAATAAATAATCTCTTAAGCGTTAAGAATAATACTTGACCATTCTTTAAATATTGAAACTCTCTATAGAGACTAAATAATCAAATTTATGTTGTACATGTAAATATATACATATACAAAATCAATCCTTACATCCTTCCGATTTCTCGAAAAGATTTTCTAGGGCAGTTATGAGACATGTCGTCGTTGTCAACCGAAAGAATACTTATTGCTTGATATAGTTCTTTTGTAAGGACTTCATTGCCACTTCAACATCGGAACTCTTTAAGCTATTGTCGGTTGCTTAGGTTCTTCCACGGATCTCCTTTTTTCTGATTTGATTATAGTGATCGGTAGAGTTAATGTGAGCATTGATCTCCTCATTGCTCGCAAAGTAACTGAGCTTTCTTAGTTTCTTCCGAGGCCCATAGCTATTGATCATTTATGAAATTTAATTTACGAGCGTACAATGCCCTTACTAATAGTGCTCTACCGAGTTTTGGCTCAGTAGTTCAAGTTTAAATCTTTAAAACTTACGTAGGTAGGTAAAGCACTAGCCTCTAGGTAGCAAAGGCTAGCTTTTTTCTATTTTTTTATTCAGATCCAAGTCAGCCCTTGACTGCAATCTCACCTGGTGGTAAGTGATGATGCAGTCTAAGATGGCAGCGCAGGCTGGTCGATTCCAGAAAAGCTGCATCAATCATTGTTGGGGTTGATTAATTCATGGTTAATTCATTCTTGTTGCTACGATACATTGTAGGTCGATCGATCAGAGGTGATTGCGGTCGACACACTAACTGTCAACCTACCGCGGTACCACCTATTAAACTATCTAAAGTGACGTCTAGACTGATAAGTGTGAGAATTGATATAAAGCAGGACTATTCCATGTTGCCTTTTTGGTTAGAAGTCGTTAGAACAAGTGTTGTTTAAACAATGTGGCTAATTCTGTTGTACACAATCTCTAAACTAAACTAAATTGAAAAGTTTAAATCTATTGCTATCCTTTTCGGCAGGAAGCATTTTTATGAAAGGGATAGCAATATATTTAGAACTGTCATTTTAGTTTAGAGATTGTGTACAACTAGCCACAATATTGCTCCTTAACCTAATATTTATAGTGATATCAAATGTTTATTACAGAATATTAAATGTTATTTTCTATGATTATATTATAAATTATTTATTTATACGCTTTGTATGTTTTGTTTAATTTATGATTAAGTAAATAACGAATGAAATTGGAGAACGATATGATAGGATTCTATAAAAAAAAAATATTGGCACAAAATTACCTTGTGAACTATACCTGATGATTTTTTAATGTGAAATGTTCCTATGGAAATAAAAATGTAAATTATTGTGTATATATGTGTTTTAATTTCCAAAGTTACTAAGTCAAAAGTTCTTCGAATCTTGTCGGTTACGGTGAATATGGAGAGGAGATGTGTTAAGTTTTGTAAGACGACCAGCATAGGATTGATTTTGCTTGTAGATACTGCACCAGGAACATAGTATCCTCAGGATTTCTCCTGAAAGCCTTCAATATTGTTAGGATTCACAGCATAACAGTTTTGAGCAGTTATATTCCAGCACTGTCATTACCAAGGTAGATATTATACAGTAGGACTAAGCTGTGTGGATTTTTAAGGAACTTCATGTTTCTTGCTATTGAAGCCTAGATTTTTACATGCCTTATATTTTGTTACATTCTTGTAATGACCGCGAATTTTTTGTTATTTTTTATTTTAAATGTTGTACCTGGTTACAATATTATGTATAAAATTTCATTTATTATGAAGTCACATTAATTACAATATTTTAAAGACGTAAGCCGATAACAGATGTCGCTACTAGTATAAAAATATCAATTATTTACGAACATGAACGAACTTACAAAATGGCATCTACCTAAGCTAAACAGATGCTAAATATTATCCGGAATACTTTCCCGAGATTTTTTCATAGTCATACTGTGAAGTTATCGACAGGAATTAAAAAAAAAAGGTACTTACCTAGCTAGCTAAAATTGAATACGGGTGATAGATATAGAATGTACTTACCTTATGTACAAAAAGTCGTGATAGCCTAGTGGTCAAGAGCTCCGCCTCCTATACAGGAGGTCGGGGGTTCGATCCCGGGCACCATCTCGAACTTTTCAAGTTAGTGCGTTTTAAGAAATTAAATACCTATCTATCACTTGATTCAACGGTGAAAAAATTTATCGTAAGGATTTGCCTGCCTGAGGCTGCTCTGCCTATGTTGTCAATGGTGTGTGAAGACTGCCAATACACACTTTTCCAGCGTGGTGGATGATGGCCTAAAGCCTTCTCATTTTGAGAGGAGACCCGTGCTCAGTAGTGGGCTGGCGATGGGTTGATGATGATGATGATAGAAGTATTTGGGAATCCTTTAGAATTGTAGGAAAGTCTAAAGATTCCGATTTCCGACGAATTGAGAACCTCCTCTTTTTTTGAAGTCGGTTAAAAATAGAACTGGGCGAGTCTGTCGGCGCTAGTTTATTTTTTAACGAAATCGTGTTAAAATTTGAGAGTAGGTAAACACTGTAGTGTGCCAATAGTCACCACTTGTCACACTAAATTTAACACTCTATAAATGTTGCTTATATCGTTGCCAACTGTTTTTTTCAAGAAATATTTAAGAGTGTGGAATTTCACGTATTGCAGATTTGTTACGGATACACTTATTACACGAGTTTAATAGATATCTCACTGTCAGATAGTTATTACCTATTAAAAAAACCGGCCAAGTGCGAGTCAGACTCGCGCATTTTTTGCAACATTTTTCACGATAAATCAAAAACTATTATACATAAAAATAAATAAAAATCTCTTTTAGAATGTACAGGTAAAGCCCTTTCATATGATACCCCACTTGGTATAGTTATCTTATTTTGAAAATTGAAACACATTTTTTTTTAAATGATGTAACCACAAATTCGCGGTTTTCATATTTATTCCTGTACTTGTGCTATAAGACCTACCTACTTAACAAATTTCATGATTCTAGGTCAACGGGAAGTAGGTACCTACCCTATAGGCTCCTTGACAGACAGATAGACAACAAAGTGATCCTATAAGGGTTCCGTTTTTCCTTTTGAGGTACGGAACCCTGAAAGCCAGACAAGTGCGAATTTGAACTCGGGTGGAGAGGGTTCCGTACTCGTAATCGGTGTATAGTGTTTGTATACGCAGGATAGGTTTTCCTGCAGGCCATCTATAAGTAAAGAACTATTTTCTGATATATAAGTATTTTTCTGTATTGTACCCACTTGGATAGCTATCTACTTACGTATTACATAACGTATACGTTATGTAATTGGTAAGGGTTTTTGAAGTATTAAATAAAATAACATAAATCAAGTTTTCAACAATTTGTATTTTTCGCACCTTAGGTCCTTAGGTGAATTTTCATATTAAATAAAAATTTCATTTTTCTCTTATATACACATTAAATTCAAATTTAGTCGGAGTGTATTTACAAAATATATTAAATAGAATTTAGTAAAAATTAGTGAGATTTAACAATACCTAATTTAAGAGCTTACAGCTATTTAAATTTAGAACATCAACAACATCTTTCACGCAGGTGAAAAAAAAAATAGTACACAAAATTCGTACTTATTCTTTAAGGTGAACACCATGAAACTCTTAAATACTTTGTACCTAAAACAGTGATTTCAAATGTATTTAGGTATACATAATAATGAGTTCCGCAACAAAGGTGTTAATATAACAGAGGTGTCAACAATGTAGTCTCATAGGCGCGGCACAACTTGCGATTCGACACTAGTCAAGTTCCCCCTAATGGTTCTGCAAATGAGCGGCCGCTGCAATCGCCGCAAATCTTCTTGGGCTCTGGCGCGTCAAACATCACAAACCTACACACTACGAAGTACTGCATGCTGCATTACGGGATTTCGAGACGGTCAAACGGCTTGACGTCAAGCACGTTGATTTGTTTTGCTTGATCAAGTAGCTTGAGCCAGCAAAGGTTGCCTGGTAGAGATTGCTTCAAGCAGTAAGGCCGCCTTTGCGCACAATTGTTTTTTCTTCTTTCTGTGTTGTGATCCTTTACATGTGTTTTTGTGTGCAATAAAGTGTTTCTATCAAACGGCTCTTTTCCCATTTCTCGAACACTGCCCGAACGTCGCGTCCAGCAAAATGTGGAATCGCATCCATCACCGTCATAAATGCTTAAACTCAAGCATCAAGCAAACTTTGTAAACGGTCAAAATGCTTGACTCAAGCAAAGTCTTTGTGCTTGACCGTCTCGGAAGCCATTAAAAATTATGTGACTGCGTAGGTTTGTTACTATGTGTGGCTTACGCCTGGCGGCACTTGTCGTCGACAAAGTGCCGCTCGTCTGTCTGTAAGAACACTGACTCGCCAGGGCCCGAGAAGATTTCCAACGATTGTACGAGATTTAATTACGTATTTCTTATTACAAATCGTATATTAATAACATCAACGCGATGCAACATTACATAAATGTAAGAATTTAGTCTTCTCCGTTTCAATTGTCACTCGTTTAACTAACATGAATTACACTTTATTAAAACCTATCTACGCTAGCCTTGCCTAACTGAGACCACGTCTCTTCTAAACAGTAGTAAAACATTATAAACTCGCACACCACATTCTCACCCGGTATATTGTTTAAAGGAGCGTGCAATCTCGTGCGTTCGTTGCATTCGCGGGAGACTTCATGTTAGAGCTTTTTATTAAAATTTCATCTCACTATATTGTGTGCAACGGAAAGCAGACCATTCGTAGAGCTGTGAAAAGCATGTTTCTACGTTAAATAAACGGAAAAGAAACATAATTTGAGTAACTTTTACAAGATAAAAACATATAAAAATAAATTCACAATAGGTTTAGATAAATCGTTAAATAAAGCACTGAGCTGTAAGAAACTACCTGGTTTTTGTACTCCCAAAATTTGTTTTGGTATGTAGATTGTAGACTGTAGAGCAACGATTTAAACTGGCGGTTTGTATTGTGAATTAAATTTTATGTCGCATCAATATCATGCAACATCAGTGGGGAGGGGTTACAAACTCTTTCCGCGAAGTAACCGCCATTCCCTTTAGTGCTCAGTTAGAAATATAGGCGCAAGAGTTAGTTATATTATTGTCAGATATCCTAAATTCATAACAATCGTACCTACATTACCCGAAAGGCCCACCCTGTTGCAATTTTCTACTTTTTGTTTTGTTTGTTGAAGTGGTAAGTAGGTATCCCCTGTATTTGTATCAACGTTAGTTTGTATTTATTTAACCAGCTACGAGTAAGTTAACATTTTTTTATTTAATAAATAACGTTCTATTGAACAACCGTGTTCTTAAGTTGAAGGCATTTTTGTTATACTTAGATTATTCTCGTAAATTAACTGACAACTTGTAAATCATTTGTGCTATCCTACTCATTTCTATAATAAGCAAGAGACGATAAAAATGACGAATGACCTGTGACTGCTCAAGCGCTCATCGACCTAACAACATCACAAAAAATAGTTGCACAAAAAGGCGATTGGCAAGTTTCTGCGGGAAATTGGGCCACAACAATTAAAGTACCAGAGCAAGCATACGTAGGTAGGTACATAAGCACAATGACAAATCGAAAACAAATGATATAAGAACAATTTACTTTCAGATTTTCTGATTAGTTCATTGGAAATCAGACAAAGGTATTATAAAAAAAGACTTTTTCATATATGCCTATAACGGGGATTTAAAAAATTCTGTATCAGTATTTTTGATTATAAATTAGCATGCAAAAATGCTCTTTGTTTGGTAAAACTGTCAAGAAGTTCGTCCTTGCCAAGATTTTGTGGTCCAAACTTGCCAATCTCCTTTAGATAATAATAGTAGCCGTAATTCAAACTTAAGCTGCGATTTACTTATCTACGCGATATTTATAATCTATACAGAAACCTATGAGTATTATAAATAAGGGGCCTTCGCTATAATTGCAAATAATTAATAATGATTAAGAGATCATAATTTAAATCCTACAAACTATTTTTACTAAATTAGTCTAATTACAAAAATGTTAAAATTATGTATATTATATTTATACCACTGGGAAACATAATGAAGTGAAGTAAGAGGATAACGAGTGCGAAAGGAACAAGGCCGGAGAGCGTTAATCTCAGTGTGGACCGACAGTCGGCCCCAAGTAATAGAGAAGAGATAGACTTGAGCAAATTTTGTTCAATAAACATTTGAGCAAGAAGATGATGACAGCAGCTGTCGAAAGTTAGAGAAATGGGTTCCAGGCTGATGGATGAGGGCAAACGGTAGTCGACATTCTCACACCCACATCTTCGACTAGAAATATTACAACAAAATATTTATAATAATTAATTATCACTTAATCAGCAGTCGTGTTACACTTAGTATTAAATAAAATTGCCGTGGCACGTCGTAAAGTTAAATGAATGGCACAGTTTCACGTTAGTTTCGTCAAGTATAAAGAACATTAAATACGTCCCTAATAAATATACCTACCTATAAGAAGGTAATCTCATTCGGATAATGTTTGCCACGGTTACGTTTAACACCAATAGAAGGTAAACATTTTAAAATTATAAACAATACCTATCTACGCTCGTTAATCTAAAACTCTATTATAATAGCGGATGGCAAACACTTTCCAAACACACCTAGGTACATTCTCAGCAAATAGGCCTAGTACATACCTATCACTTCGTAACGATCACCTCTATGCACACACATGAACTTGACCTTACGGTCGATAACAATCTGAGAAACGTATGAATTCTTACAAGACTATCGTCAGACAGAAAGATATGTGTCAGCGCTGCGTCAGCGTCGAGAGGCAGCGCCTCGTCGTCCGTCGCGCTGGACGCTTTAGGCCACATCGCTTCGTATTTATATTTGTTCCCAGTCTAGTTCATTCGATTATCCTATCTAATTAAAATAAATACATCGAGTCAATCGTTTCTATCATAATAGTTACAAATATGTATAAAAAGATATATAAATTTCGGTGAATTTACAAATGTAGAGTTAATAAAGCTTCGTTAAAGACAATTTTTTTACACCTATGCGATGAAATTATTTGATAACTTCAACGTGAAAATTATAGAGTTCATTGATCCGCCGGTGCGGAGACCGCGGGCTCGTCGCCACTGGAATGTGCGGGCGAGGGCGCGGCGGCGGGCGCGGGGGCCGCGGGCTAGAGCGCGTGCGGCTCGTGCGGGTGCGCCGGGCCGCCGCCGCGCTCGCGCTTCAGCCGCTGCTTCAGGTGCACCTTGGCGTGCCGCTTCTTCTCGTCCGAGCGCGCGAACTTGCGCCCGCACACGTCGCAGGCGAACGGCTTCTCGCCGGTGTGCGTCCGCACGTGCGTCGTCAAGTGGTCCGACCGACTGAACGATCGCATGCAGATGCGGCACTGGAACGGCTTCTGCCCCGTGTGGATGCGGATGTGCCTCGTCAGCTCGTCCGACCTCGAAAACCTCCGGTCGCAGCCCTCCACCGGGCACGCGTACGGGCGCTCGTGGACCGGCGTCTTGCTCGGCCGATTGGGGTATTTGCGCGGCTTGACGGCGACCAGGCGCAACGGCTGCGCGCTCTGCTGGTACACTTGGGACAGGATCTCGTGGCCCTTGCTCGTGGACGGGTTGTACTCGGCGAGCTGCACGGGCCTGTTGTCGCCGGCGGGGCTGGGGTACGGCTCGCGCTTGGGCACGCCCGAGGGGCCGGGCGCCGGCTGCGGCACGGCGTACTCCTGCGCGTCCCACGAGTGCTGCGGCGGCGGCTGCGGCTGCTGCCGGTAGTCGCAGTGCTGCGGCGCGCACGCCTGCGCCGGCGGGCAGTACGCGGCCTGGCACTCGGGCGGCAGCAGCTCGACGCGCTCCTCGTACTCCTGCTGGAAGTACTTGTCGACGCTGCCCGGGCCGGGGCCGGACGGCAGCAGCCACTGCAGCGCCGGCGAGGGCGCGCGCTTGCCGCCCAGCGGCGGCCCGTACAGCGACGCGCTGGCGCTGGACGCGTTGCTCGCGTCCTCCGCGCGCGCGCCCGGCGACAGCGACGCCTCGTGCTTGTGGCGGCGTGGCGAACATCCTAGCGACAACTCATCGCCTGGCAAAGTACCTGTAACAAACAGATACGATTCCGTCACTTATAGCACAGAAGTAGGTATACCTAGTACCTCACATGTTATGGTAGATAATAGATATACGATACTATCTACACAGTCAGTAGACCTTAGACCCGTGACTGAAAAAATAACAATTCGGTCTGGTTTTCCATCTAAGTACCTATCTATTGCATAACTTCCTATTTTCAAAAACTAAGTAGAGCTTGTCTATTTTGAAAGGGCGCGCCCCACTACATAATTTTGTTGATTTAGATGTGTAAATTGCGGTGGTGGGGCGCGTCATTTCAAAATAGACAAGCTCTATCTTAGTAGGTAGAGGTCCTACTTATCTACAGATACGTAGGTAGGTACTCATTGGTACCTAAATAAAAAAGTCCTGTCTGTAAGTAAGTGCACTGTTTGGTTTTTCATTTTATTATTGACCAATATAAAAATGCAAAATAAAAACGTCTAGGTACCTACTAATTGATGAAAGTAAACTGAAGTGAAGTAGGAAAAAAAAAATGACCAAAAAATCCACTAATCGTTTTATATTTTCTCCTTTTAAAATGTTTACATTTCCTATATGATGTATGAGCTGTAGGTATGGCGGTACATATTTAGGAATATTTAATTGTTAGGTAGGTATTATTAATTGGAGTTATCGAATATTTTGCGTGTTTTGTAACAGGCGCGCAGCGGATGTGGTGATAAGCGGCGGAAGTCGATATGCTCGTCTATCAATGCTCTAACTGGTGGACGTTCACCGTGAGCAGTCCTAACATTACCTATCCTATTATTTTATTATAGACACAGGAAAAAATCCTATTGGATTCCTTTTGCAATTTGTTAAGCTGGACCACAACGTGGGTTGGAATAAAATAGTGCTAGTTCTTTGGGAATTCTTGTGAAAGTACCTACCTAGTTAGAAGTTTGTCTCAATTATGGGACTCTGACGTCCTACTCTCGGCATTGGTTGGTAATATAATTTCTAGTTAAGCCGAGAAGTTCAAGAATAAAATTAATTCTTGTTAGGTAAGTATAAGTAATTAGTTTTTGTACATTCTACATTTTATTAAAACTATTTACTTTAAATTTGCAGAAGTAGGTTGGTAAACATTAATTTTTCAACATTTTAAATTTTATGATCAAAAATATTATTTTAATTTTAATTTTTATAGAGCCAACCTGTTAATTTTTTATGACAAAGAAAATTTTAATTTTTAATCGTCAGCATGTTTTCACGGAAAAAAATAATAATTTTACAGTCAACATGTTGAGGTTTTATAAAAACGAAATACCTATTAAAATTTTAATTTTTAACTGTCAAAATTTCACGGAAAAGATTTGTTTTTTTTTTAATTATCAACATTTTTACGAAAAAAGAATTAATACTTATCAATATTAGGTAAGTACCTAAATATTTTATCACAAAAGATTTAACCGTAAAATAAATTAAAAAAAAAAAAACAAAAGATTTAAACTTTTGTAGAGTCAACAACTTTAATGAAAAGAATAATTTTTGAGAGTTTAAGAGTATTTATTTTCTGAAGATGATCAAAACTTTTGCGGTTAATTAAATACTCACTAAGCTTGAAAAGTGATTTAAAAAATATTTGTGGCTGATACTAAAAATAAGGAATTTAAAAGATAAAATTTGCTTGCTGAACATTTATAGAAAATAATTACTATTCAATTCAAATTTTAACAATTGAGGACAGCAAAATTGCCTAAGTCCTTAAATACTTAATAACTTTTTTTAAATATTTTGGCTGGTATGTAGGTAAGCATATTTACCACAGGCAGGACAAGTTGGCAACACAAATAAATGATTTGCAAGTGAACTGTCACATAACAACACTAAGGAGCAATCACTGCTAAAAGGCACACCGAACCGCCGCAAAATGACAATGAAAACTTTTCATTCAAGATTTCCCGGCTCCAGTATCGACCCGTCCCTATAGCGCGGGTTAGCGAACTTTCCATTTCACTACGTCCATCATGTACCTACATTACTTAAAACCACTGAGTTTAATAAAACTACTGCAGCTGAACAAACGATCGGTCAATTCATTTTGTTCACTCATGTGCCTTGGATCCTCGAGTAACACTTTATTAATGATCATTTATTATTTAACTATTTGCAACACTACGCAGGGCAGCAGAAAAAGATTGCGTGTTCACGGCGAGTGACGGAAAATGCAGTGTTTATTTACAACGTTATCGGTCGGAAACCGACGGGGGCGAGTTCCGCCTACGGCTGAAGTGATACGGCGCGTGATTTGCGAGTCGGCGCACCTGATATAGGAGGAGGTTCGAGCAGACTCGGGAAGAAGGCCGGCAGATCCGACGTGGTGACGGGCGTGTTGAGGTCTGCGGGCGCGCCGCCGGCGTAGGGCGCCGGCGCCGGCTTAAGCGCGCAGTCGAAGCCGAGTGTGCCCACGTCCGCCAGCGAGAGAAGGTGCGGGCCGGTCGGCGGCTCCGTGTCGGTGCCCATGCCGTCCGGCACCACCTGCTCCTCAGCCCACGGGCCGAGCGGTATTACGAACAGCGCCAGCGTGAAAACGGCCTCTCACGCGGCCGGTGCGAAAGGGACTGGTGCCGCGCGACCCCGCGCCGCAGTTTTATCAATGGAGCCGCGGTCCCATATTCGGTAGCGGCGCGCGCATCTCCACCAATCGTGCGGCAGTGTGTGCCCCCCCTTGGCTGACGTCACCGCCCGACACCGCCCACCGCCCGCGCCGCCCCCCTCAGTGCCCGCCACCCTCCACCCGCTTTAACTGGCTCGTCGCTTATCTCTGCCCGCTCTCGCTTCCGTTCCCGCTCCCGCTTAAACCTCCATCCTACAGCTACTTTTTCAAAACCATTTTCAAATTCATAATTTTTATAGGAGAACATTTGATTCAACTAGGCCCTTTTTTCAAGTTCTGTCTCTCATAGAATCTACCTTAATTAACATCTTAACATTTAAAACTTCACAATTTTTAGGGTTCCGTACCTCAAAAGGAAAAAAGGAACCCTTATAGCATCACTAATTTATTGTCTGTCCGTCTGTTCGTCCGTCCGTCCGTCGTATCTGTCAAAAAACCTATAGGTTACTTCCCGTTGACCTAGAATCATGAAAGTTAGTAGGTAGGTCTTACATCACAAGTACTTACAGGAATAAATCTGAAAACCACGAATTTATGGTTACATCATTTAAAAAAAAATGTGTTTCAATTTTCAAAATAAGATAACTATACTAGCCAGCCTTCTGTCACACGTCGTATCCTACGAATCAACAACACACAACGGTCGGAGTGGCGTTTTTTTTTGCTGATATAAAATCTACTCAGAATCATCTTAGTAAAAATAATGTAGAGTCACTTTTGTTAGCTGCATGAGTCAATAATGCATTTCTGTACAAAGATTATGTACTTATATCACTTCGACTCTTGTTGCTGCCAACTATGTAGTTTGCTATTCTCGGAAAACTCTCCGTGACGAAGAAAATCGATAGGTAGGTATAGGTATCATTTTCTTTGCCCTTGATCTTGGTAGATAGGTAGGTACTTACCTAGGTGAGTATACCTACTTACTTATTGGATAGGTATTTGGATATTCGTCATTAGTAAATATAAGACGCTGATTGCAGGTAGGAACCTACTAGGTAGGTACCTCCCTACTCATCTATTTATTTCAAGATAAAAAGTTTAAAAAGCGTGAAATAAAAACTAAATTAAAAATTTAAAAAACCCCTGAAACAAAAACGTCTAAAAAGTAAGAATAATAATAAGTACCTAAGTAGGTATGTTATAATAAGTATAATAATAAGTATGGCCCTTTATACAGAGTGATTGGTAATTAGTAGGTATCTACATATATTATGACGACAGGTATACCCATGCTACTTTGATCTGATAAATACAATACTGAAGTAAAATGACTAAATAAAATTATAAAAATTTCTTTAAATAGTAAAATTTTTATCCCAGCGCTCGTTACGTCGGGGGACCGCTAAAAGATAACAGAAACTAAGTCCTAGGTAGGTACAGACCTACTTATTCTTCCTACAACAGATGCTTTCATAGCTGTTTCTTTCGGAACTTTGGCGGTCCGCTGACGCGGACGCGACGAGCGCTTGGCTAAAACGTTATTTTTAAAATCTTTTTAAAAATAAGATAATACAAAAATTATAAAAAAAAAAAATAGTAATAAATAATAGGATTAGAAAAATAAATAGTAGTTAAAGTAAATTTTTGTGAAATAATATATTTTTAAACAAAGTGTAAAATTAGAAGAATAACTAGATAACTAATAATAATAGAACTTTAGAGTTAAGAAGAAATTGTAAGGAATATAAATAAAGCTTTTTATTATTATATTATTATACATACATATCTAAGTAAGTACTTATTATTATAACATACCTACTTATCGGTATTTTGTGTCCGGGTTTTTTAAATTTTTAATTTAATTTTTATTCAACTTATTAAACTCAGCGCTCACCACTGCGTCAGGGAAGTCTTCTAAAATGACTTGTTATTCAAGTATGGTACGCGACAGGTCGACATGGCAATTGGGGTATGAGGCGGGGGGAAACCCCGCATACCCGCACGTCACCCGCGCTATCCAGCACCGGATGTGTGGGTGTGCGAGGCGTCCCCAACCCGATTGCCATCTCGACCTGTCGCGAGCTATACCTACCTCGTCTAAACTTTACACCAGCTTTTGAACTGTTAGTAGGTGGGATTCAAACTACCTGTATGTCTTTAAATGGACGTACCTACGATACATATTATTATGTATCTACAGACGTACAATGTAGATACAGGTGGGCATGAGCAAGGTAATGATTATATCCATTACTAATTGGCGGATTGTGACAGCTAGCAGTTGGGTACTGCGTTGCAATTATTGTACTTATCTACTTGAAGTTAGCGAGTGGGCGGTATCAATACCTACGTATTTACCTAATGCAGGTCCTTCTTTTTTGCGGTGATTTTATTAATTTTACTTAATAATAATTACGTAGTAAGGTCTTGATCCTAACGCTAACGGTGTTTCGTTTTAGATTCATTTTTTGTAAGCAAACCTCACCATAAATTCGGGTGCACAAAGTTCCACGTCGCGCCATCCCATCAAAGTAAGTACGATTAAATACCTAGGTACCTACGTCAAGAATTGTACCTATATGAAATATATAGGTAGGTAGGTATCATTATTTCAAATAATAAACCATAAAATTCTTGTGAGAGAGATTTCAAGCAAAATAAGTTCAGAGAAATAACTTTTATCTAAGAAATAAATTTGACGTATTGACAGATTTCCTATACAAAACCGGCTAAGTGCGGTCAGACTCGCGCACCGAGGGTTCCGTACTCGGATATTTTTTCCGATAAATCAAAAACTATTATGCATAAAAATAAACATCTGTTTTAGAATGGACAAGTAAAGCCCTTTACCTATATGATACCCCACTTGTAGTTATCTGACTTTGAAAATTGAAACACATTTAAATTTTTTTTAATGATGTATCAGCTAACCACAAATTCGGGGTTTTCAGATTTATTCCTGTACTTGTGGTATAAGATCTTACCTACCTGCATTTCATGATTCTAGGTCAACGGGAAGTACCCTATAGGTTTCTCGACAGACACGACGGACGGACGGACGGACAGACAGACATACAGACAACTAAGTGATCCTATAAGGGTTCCGTTTTTCCTTTTGAGGTATGCAGTTACCTACGGATCCCTAAAGACTGTCAAACCTTCTTTATTCCTCGGATAAAAGTTATTTGCCGATTGAAAAATCGGCTATAGGTAGTTAGGCCAATTAATTATACACTGAACCTGTCCAAATTAGCTATAGATATAAGTAGGTACTTATATCTGAGCCTTCTCGCAAAATCACTATTCATACTTAGGCGAAAATCAATCGAAAATTTCTATAGCAGTTTTGAAATTAGATAAGTGCACGCACAGGCAGAACAACTTGGCGGAGGGACTTCATTTTATAATATTTGTGTTGTGAATAAACAATATGGAAGTGTCGTGGTGTATGCTTAGGTATAGATTGCAGAGCGAGGAGGAGGCGTAAGGACAATGGCCGGCGGTGGCCGCCGCAGCCGAGACTCGCCGACGCCAGCGGGCCCACATGCAACCGCTAACCCAATTATCGCGTAACGGACACGATAAAGAAAAATAACAAACCCACGATTTCACCGGCGTCTAATTATAGCGCGCTATTTGTGGGTGCGCGGGCGCAGCGCATAGCGTGGCCGCGATGTCAGGGCTATTCCGGGCCGTCAGCTGACGCTCCCGCGCAGCGCCGCCACGCCGCGCTCGTAAACACCACGCAACCGATTGACGTAGAATGCGAACAATCGAGTTTTCAGCAGGTGAATCACGAGATGAAAACGTCCTGCGGGATCGCTCTATAATTAACTTGACTACTTTTGGTTCGGACTTCAGAGGCGGGGATCTATTTCTGCGCGTTATCCTAATGCCCGTGTCTATTTTCGTGGCTTGACTGTTTCATTACATATTTTCGTTTGTTGATCTCTGTGCAGACTACAGACGTCATAGTTTTCTGAGATGGTGTCTAATCAATGTTTTACTGTTGACGCATTGAAGATTCTTTTATTAACCCCCGACCCAAAAAGAGGGGTGTTATAAGTTTGACGTGTGTATCTGTGTATCTGTGTATCTGTCTGTGGCATCGTAGCGCCTAAACGAATGAACCGATTTTAATTTACTTTTTTTGTTTGAAAGGTGGCTCGATCGAGAGTGTTCTTAGCTATAATCCAAAAAAATTGGTTCAGCCATTTAAGAGTTATCAGCTCTTTTCTAGTTTTCTTGTAGAAAAGAAGGTTAGATAACCATTAGGTTCTTAATATTATGTCAATTGACAAATTTATGTCAAGCTGTCAAGATGCCTTCACTTGTCGGGGGTGTAATAAATATTTAATTTACACTAATTGTCCTAAGTATAGTTTATGAGAAAACCGTAGGAGGAAATAGCTCAACAAATTAGCCAGTTGAATTGGCAGTGGTCAGGTCTTGTATTCCGCAGAACCGCGTATCAGCAAGCGCAGTGTGGGACCACCTCCAACCCGCTGGACTGAGGACCTTAAAAGAAGGTAGCAGGAAGTGGGTGGTTGCGGAAGGTGGAGGACCGTGTTTGGTGGCGCATGTTCAGCAGTGGACGCATAGATATAGGCTATTTAGACTGAATGCTTGGACCGGGCATATATCTCTATCGTTTAGGTCGTGTGTACAAATATGTAACCCGAGGCAACCGTGGGATGTCAACAACAACAAACAGTTTTGTATTGGCTAGCGGCTCCCACGGCGGTAGTCGGAGCCGGTGGTGGGTGTATGGCTAGTGTAGAGTAGGTAGGTACGAGAGCTCGTGGCTTTGAGCATTTAGTAAACTAAGTGCAGCTTTTGCCCGCGATTTTTTAAAGATTACTCAGGTACTTACTATGTTTTCCCGGAATAAAAACCATCCTATATTCTGTCCCAGGAAAAGAGCTCTGTGTGCGAAATTTCATCTAGATCGGTTGCGGAGCGGCTGACATGTGAAATGGTAACAGATAGAGAGATAATTTTATTAATTATTCATAATATTATTTAATACGTACGTAAGTAGATGTACTATTATAAAATAACCAAAAGGACGGTAAAAGGAAGGTTCAAATCTCACCTGTTGAACTATTGGTCTATAGTAGGGATGTTATGGATATATAATTTCGGATCCGGATATGGATATGGATATTGGTAAAAAATAATATCGGTTTTGGTTACGGTTATGGATGTTAAATTATTTCGGATTATCCGATAGTTTCGGTTACGGATATTAATTTTTTAAGGAACTGTAAAATGTGATATGATGAAGGGGTCGCATTCCAGCGGAATGCACAGTTAATTCGTATGAGTGTAGTATTTAGTTAGACTCCGCCCTATCCGAAACTATCCAAAACTTTTATTACGGATTCAGTTACGGTTACGGATATTTTTTTTATTTCGGATATCCGATAGTTTCGGTTACGGATATGGATATCCATAACAACACTAGTCTATAGGTAGGTACCACAGCCTCGTACCTACACACTTTATCTACGGCTATAGATCATAATCTACGCTTACTTTTGAAAGGAAAAATGAAAAAAACCCATTTGAAGTAAAAAAAAATTGAAGCCTGTTTTTTTTTTTAAGATTTTTTATTTCACTATTTTTAGTGGCCCCACTGTACTAAAATATGCTATGCCTAGTTAAAAACCTACCGTTTACTAAGCTATTAGGTACACTTATCGCGAGCAATTTCAAAGATATTCATCACATTTTCACCAAAATATGGGACCTGCAAAGTGTGCCCTTTGCAACAAAAAAAATCCAAATTTGTCCAGGCGTCTTTGAGTAGGTAATCGGCCAACATATTATTATATACATTAAAAATATATATATAATAATATATATATATATTATATTATAATAATAATATAACAATTTTAACGACAAAGTCGTTAAAATTGTTTTAAACATGGCTTTATGGCTTAGCAAAAAAAAATTAGTCGAACAAATTTTTGAATTAGGCACTCTCCTAAGAGCTAATAGGTACTATAGGTAGGTAGGTACTTTTCTTTTCTACACTTTTTACTATCAGTGTACTATGAGTGGGTTCACTTCCTAAAGTCTGTAGTGGGTGGCCACTACAGACTTTACGAAGTGAAGCCACTTCTCTACTAGGGTGTACTTACTCGTAATTAAGAAGAACGTTAGCGATTTAGCGCTATTATTATACTAACTAAACACAACCCAATACTTATACAAATAACCATTTACCTTATAAGTACTTAGGTAGGTAGGTACGTGTAGTTTTAGAGATTTAGTATTTTTCAAAACCCGGAATGTATAGCGTGCAATACTCGTGTCAGGGCCCCACCTACGACGTGGCATTGACCCCGCGGCACCTATTTACGCAACGTTCGTTGACCTCTATTTGAAAAAAATCGCGTGTGTTTGTGCTATCTTTTCAATCAGTAGGTAATCATCTGTACTACCTATAGGTAGGTAGGTAGCCTGTTTTCATTTCTACTAGCCTTTTTAATAATAAGATCGTTAATAGGACGTATCTAGATTCTAGAAAAAAAGCAAAAGCTCTTGGATCTATTAAGTTTTCGGTGTGCTAAATGTGTATTTGGAGCACTTGATTACGACAGTATCGGCATGGAACTTGAAAGATAATCTTGTGATGAATGCCGACGTAGAAAGTCACAACTATCTTTAGCATGTCTCGTCGTTGTTTTGGCAAGCTCTCGGCAAGCTCGTACTTTGTAAGTAGGTATTAATAACTGTTTCAAATGTAATTCTAGATATTAATGACGCGTTTATTGATGCTATGAATAATATATTAATAATAGGTTTATTTCAAGTAACGATTTATGTTTACCTCCTATAGGTACCTAATCTCATACAAAAACAGAGAGAGCGCTATACTAACTTTGCGGCTAAGTTACGATAGCGCTCTCTCTGTTACGTATCCATACAAATGATAAAGCCAAACAGAGAGAGCACTATAATATTAACTTCATTCCGTGGATAGGTTATAATTTATCGTACATCATACTGTAGTATGTACATAATATTATATATCTGGCCTTAGAGCGATCTCCATTCCTAACAAATGAAATTGATACACTACAAGATTTGTATAGATTACAATACTATGTGAAAAATGCTAGTCAAACGGTGGCCGATAACACGAACGAAAATAACGTGACGCGAACGCGACCGTGCGAACGGCTGATGCGAAATTATATCGAAAAGTTGGCTTCGCGTGCTGGTATGTATCTAGGTAACGTCGGCCGCGCGTCACACCATCATGTCACCTTTATTATTACGCCGCCACTCGAAAAATGTAAGTAATTTTACAAAGATTCATCAGCGCTGACGTACCTATGCCTTTTCTATATCGTTTCAGCCATAAAATTCAGCTAATCGATGCTCCTATTTACCTACGCACGATTCTTTGCGTCGGGACTCGTATGACGATATCACTGGCGTTAGTGATTAGGCAGGTTCTCATAAAAAGCTTACTTACGTACGTATGAGTAAATAGCTATAAATATAGATGAAACTTTCTAAAGATATCTTATGCCTCACTGAGCATTGGCTCAATAGTTATCAATTAATAGTAAATTTAAAACATTATCAATTGTCAAGTGCGTTCTCTAGAAAGAAAGCTATACGCGGAGGGTCTTTAATATTAACCCGCAACAATATCAATTATAAAGAACGGAAAGACATTGTTAATCTTTCATTGGAACGCACTATTGAGCTGTCCTGTGTTGAGCTGGAGCGCTATATTGTCGTCTGCGTGTACCGACCCCCCTCAGGTGACTTTGTTCTGTTTGAGGACGTTATGGAAGAGGCCTTGAGGCGGATATGTAGGTCATCAAAAAAGATATTAGTTTGTGGAGACTTCAATATTGATATTTTGCTTCACACTTCTTTTACTGACAGATTACTCAATTTATTTAAAAGCTTTAATTTACAGAAAATTTTCAATGAACCAACACGGATAACTGCAAATTCAGCCACTTGTATAGATAACATTTTCTGTGACTGTAAGATTGTCGCAAAATCGATCATGACGAATCTAAGATCCGATCACTGTGGACAAATGATATCTGTTCCCAGTGATAATCAAGACATAACAAAGTTAATAAAGTATAGGCCAGTAACCACTAAAAAGGTAGAGCAGTTCAAACTAAAGGTTTTAACTGCTTTACCTAAACTTGACTTTACTCAGGGTGGTCCGGATGAACACTATAATGCTTTTTTTGATCTCATAAACTCTCAATTTAATTCTACCTTTAAAATTGTAGAAAAAAAACTGTTTAAAAATCTTAAATTTAGTGACTGGGCTACTGTTGGCATCTATAAAAGTAGAAATAAGTTGTTCGACTTGTATGCAGAAAAACAATATAACTACACTCCCACATTTGTTGAATATGTAAAAAATTATTCAAAATTATTCAAAAAGGTTTGCATACAAGCAAAGTCACTCTGCATAAAGCAAAAAATTATTAATTCTGATAATAAAATTAAAGCAGCTTGGGATATCATCACGGATGAAACTGGGAAACAAAAAGTGCATAACAATAAATTGGAGCTAAAAATTAATAACCGTATTATTGACTCCAATATTGAAATTGCAAATACATTTGAGAATTTTTTCCAGAACATTCCAGTCATCACTACTAGTTCCCTTAGCTCTTCACCAACAGAAGCCTATGATCTTCTCAGGGCCAATGTCACTGAATGCGGTGTGTTGTTTAGGTTTGAATACGTTACTCCATATGACATTGTTAAAGTGTTCAAATCTTTACAAAGCAAAAAAACCGGAGATCTGTGGGGAATATCAGTAAAAATAATTAACAATATTATTGATATTATTGCGCCATATCTAGCCTTAATTTTTAATGAGTCTGTGGATACAGGCGCTTTTCCAGATCTCATGAAATGTAGTAAATTGATACCTCTTTTTAAATCGGGTAGCAAAAGTGACCCAAATAATTACAGGCCAATTTCAATTTTGCCAACACTGAGCAAGATATTTGAGAAAATCATGCTCAACCAACTGCTTCAGCATTTCAATTTTAATAAGCTACTCCATTCTGAACAGTATGGCTTCACTAAAGGTCGATCAACAACCGACGCGGCCGCAATGCTGTTAAAGCATATATTCAATGCGTGGGAGGGGTCACAGAATGCCATTGGTATTTTCTGTGATTTATCCAAGGCATTTGATTGCGTTGAGCACGAGACTCTTTTAGTTAAATTGAGCCACTATGGAATCAAAGACACTGCGCTTGGTCTCATTGCGTCCTATCTTAGTGATCGTATTCAAACAGTATGTGTGAATGATGTGAAGTCATCCGGATCAGCCTCACTAATGGGTGTTCCTCAAGGCTCTATTCTAGGTCCTTTCATGTTCTTAGTATACATAAACGATTTACCATATGTAGTCCAAAATATTTGCGATATCGTACTATTTGCTGACGATACGTCTTTGATTTTTAAAGTCGATAGAAATAAGGACAATTTTGACGATATAAATGGTGCCATATCTCAGGTAACTCACTGGTTTACTGTAAATAATCTACTTTTAAATGCAAAAAAAACTAAGTGTATTGAATTCGCACTGCCCAATACCAAGAACACAAGTAACATTAATTTAAGGATAAATAATGATATTTTGAAAATAGAAGAGACTACTACATTTTTGGGGATAACCTTAGATGCGAAGCTGCAATGGGGCACCCATATATCAACTCTTGCTGGCAAACTAAGCTCTGCTGCTTACGCGGTTAGAAAGATTCGACAATTAACTGACGTGGAGACCGCAAAGATAGTATATTTTGCTTATTTTCATAGTATTATGTCTTATGGAATTTTAATATGGGGTAGAGCGGCAGATATTGGGAGAATTTTTGTATTACAAAAAAGGGCAATACGCGCAATTTATAACTTAAAACCACGCGATTCACTTCGAGAAAAATTTAAGGAAATAGGTATCCTTACCGTAGCCTCTCAATATATTTACAACAACATAATTTTTGTAAGACAAAATATTCTTAGTTACAAGAGGGTTGGCGATCTACACAACAGGCTGACTAGACACCGTAACAGGCTTGCGACTCCTACGCTCCGTCTCAGGAAGGTCCAAAAGTCATTTGTGGGAATGGGTATAATCTTCTATAACAAAATTCCTCAGTCAATTTTGGACTTGCCTTTACACAGGTTCAAAAAATCTATTAAAAATATGCTCTTGAGAAAAGCATATTATACTATCGAAGATTATGTAAATGATAAAAAAGCGTGGATTTGAACTTCGATTCGCTCCAGCAATGCGCAGGACTTCAATTGCTTTTATACATGGCATAATATTGTATATCAAATCTTTGAAAAGAGCAACCGCCGAGTTTCTTGCTGGTTCTTCTCGGTAGGAAAGGCATTCCGAACCAGTGGTAGATGCTTTTGACGATTCGAAAGAACTTGTAAAAGTCTAATTGAATAAAAACATTTTGAATTTGAATTTGAATTTGAATATGTGTTAGGTATGAATTTGGTGGCCGGCAAAAATAAAATATGGCTGAATAACTGTAGGTACCTATACTCAGTGGCAGTACTAAACATCTCTTGCTGTGCCATCGTAAATAACGGTATCAAGAGACACTATGACATATGGATCTAAGACATGGTCGCTGACTATGGGCCTCATACGAAAGCTAGGAGTCACTCAATGGGCTATGGAGAGAGCTAATATGCTTGGAGTTTCTCTATGTGATTTGAAAAATAAAATTGAGTTCCATGGGGGAACCGGAGTACCTACCTAAGCGACAGCTCAACGGGTTGCAAAGCTGAAGTGGCAATGGCTGAAGTGAAAATGTAAACATACCTATAATAAGTAGGTAATTTATGTGACCTAAATATATAAAAAGCAGTCGTTTATCAATACCGACGTAATACGAATAGGTATGTTAAAATTTGTAGATGATAAAATGTAGATAACAATATTTGCAACTTCGTAGCGACTTAGGCAAAAAGCCTATTTGCTGGCGTAGGGTGGTAGAGATCATGACGTCACACCTCCCTTTCGCGCCAACCCCCTAAAGGTTCGCGTGACGCACGATTCTTTTAAGTTTTTCCTGAAATTTTAGAAACATGTGTTGCGTTCAAGGTAATAACGATTTACGGAAATAAGTACCTAATTAGATACCTATTCACTACTAAGATAAGTCTGACGAAGTCTTATATTTTTTTATTAAAAAAGCGAGCAATAAAGAATAAGACGGAATTTTGCGATGAAAGCTCTTAGTCGGCTTGATTTCTTCGGACATCTTGAACAAATACGTCATATTTCAACAAATTTACATAAAACAATATCGAACTCGGTAGGTATAGGCATAAACCTTCCTCTTGAATCACTCTATATATTGATGAAAACCGCATAAAAATTCGTTGCGTAATTTAAAAGATCTACCTAAGCGTACAGGGAGTTTTATACTACTTAATATGTAGAGTTACAGATTACATTCCTATGTCCTCCGATGCCATTAGGTATAGGTGCGAATAGGTAACTATAGTTAGGTACGGAACATCGCAAGTATTTTGCACGCAGGACTTGGCAACGCTTACGAAGGCTTACTAAAACGAGTCTGCGTCAGAACTGCTGTCACTAAGTAACCAGTAGGTATGTGTTATTGTTCACAAAACTCATGAGTATCAGGTATCATATTCAAAGAATTTTTAAGTAGGTACTAGTAACTAGGTACCTATAATAAGAATTATCACATAGTATCCATGATCATTGATCATCAGGGGGCACGGCAGTGCCCCCGCCATATTATTTACTTATAGCTTATAGTGAAATAGGCTGACAGATTGTTATTTTCATTTCGGTTAGTGCAGCCATCATGCTATTGCATTTTGATAGCACCCACAAAGCTTTCCAAGTCCACCTGTCTTATTGGCCTTGACATGGTTCCACGAGAGTCCCAATCTTTTAAGGTGAATCCTCAATGAATCTTCTCCCGGTGTCCTTTGAGTTAGTTATTTTATGTAGGTACCTATACCGAGAGTTTATGGCATGTCTTTATTCCTGTTTGTGTTAGGCCAGAAAATGAGGAGAATAACCCAGAAGCACTAATTAAGGAAAACCTGAGTTTTTTGGATAAGTTACTGGTGGAAAACAATTGTACAACAGTTGTTTTTTGAAGAAAGAAGAAGAAAAATAATATAAATAGAGAAGAGATAAGTATAAAATTTTTAAACTATTCTTTTATTTAAGTATTTATTAAGTAATTGTTGCTTTTTCAAAAAATGATCTTGTTTTTCGTGTAATGCTGATGTATTATTACGTGATCATTGACGCTCGTAGCTTTTATTGCATTATAAAGCTCATGTTAATGTACCTAAGTACGTCGGTAATCAGGATAATATTATGTTGTTATCAGTTATCACTTATCAGGAATGACGTGAGTATTGGAGTGATAATGAAATGCTTACGCAAAAAAGCCTTATCTTGCATCAGTGAGATTATAATATATTATTGGAGGACCTACGTCATAAAAAATCGGTCAAGTGCGAGTCGGACTCGGGTATTTTTTCCGACATTTTGCACGATAAATCAAAAACTATTTTGTATAAAAATAAATGAAAATCTGTTTTGTAATGTACCTACAGGTAAAACTCGTTTATATGATACCTGCTGCACATGGTATCTATGGAAGTAGGTAGATATGTATAGTTCTTACTTTGAAAATTGAAAATAATACTTAATGATTTTTAATTTTTCTTTGTGATTAACAACAAATTCACAGTTTTCAGATTTTTTCCTTTACTTGTGCTATAAGACCTACCTTCCTGCCAAACATGATTCTACGTCAACGGGAAGTAGGTACCCTAATTACCTATAGGATTTCTTGACAGACACGATAAACGAACAGACGGACGGATGGACAGACATACAGACAGACAGACAACGAAATGATTCTATAAGGGTTCCGTTTTTCCTATTGAGGTACGAAACCCTAAAAAAGCGTGACATTGAACGATCAAGTAATACCCATGTCATTTCACTGGCTTGCGTCAAGTAACCACCTGTTGAACGACCGGCGATGCCCCTCGTGTGGTAACCTCAAACAGGGCCGCGCAGCGATCGATATGAATGACGTGTGGCCCCATTCATAAACGGGGGGGCTCTCCACCCCTTTGACGCTGCCTCCCGGCTCTCATTCCAACTCCCCGGTTCAGGGAATGGGTGGGAAATTCATGAATGGCGCGCACACTAACAATTTAACTTTTCTATTCCTTTTAAAATGGCACTGATTAAGTATTTATTTTTAACCCCCGACCCAAAAAGAGGGGTGTTATAGGTTTGACGTGTGTATATGTGTATCTGTCTGTGGCATCCTAAACTAAGGAACCGATTTTAATTTAGTTTTTTTTGTTTGTAGCCAAGCCACCTGCTTGATCGAGAGTGTTCTTAGCTGTAATCCAAGAAAATCGGTTCAGCCGTTTGAAAGTTATCAGCTCTTTTCTAGTTACTGTAACTTCACTTGTCGGGGGTGTTATAAATTTTTAATTTACACTTATTACTTTAGTTATAATGGACTTGAATGCATGTAAATGATATGTGTTAACGTAAGTAGGTAGGTACGTATGTGAATCTAAATACTTAACTTCAGCACTTTTTGATTTATTGTATTTTTGATATATTGCCAATGTAAGTAAGTACAATATTGAATTTCAATTCTTTTATTTATTTATTTATTTAAACAGCTTTATAGTAACAAAATTACAAAGATAGATTAAATGATACACTTAATTAAACAAAGGGCGACCTTATCACTAGAGTGATTTCTCCCAGGTAACCCGATTTACGAACGTACTGTAAGACGGGGAATCGTAATGCAGCTATATAAGTACCTACTTATACAATTATAAGGTATACATAAACATACACTCTAATAGGTACATACTATACAATATACAGGGTGGTCAAAAAGTCGTAGATCAAACGCAATAGGGAGAAAGAAGAGGACATTTCCAGCAAAAAATTTTTCTACAGCATGGCCATATTTAAATTGCCCTAAGAGTTATGAATATTTTTGGGTTTTTTAACAAAATACCAAATTCTCTTACAATTAGACTAATTAAAAAAAAATGTGATAAAAAACATTAAAACAGACGATGTTGTGTCATTACTAGATAACGTATCAGCACTAAAAACCTTCTATTGAGGCTCTGGCTACCAAATTACAAGAGCAATTAATTTTTTTCAAAAACTTTTAAAGCGTTACCAAAAATTAAATGTCACTTTAAAAGCGCACTGTGAAAAAAAAAAATGTACTACGGAAAAGTGACCCTGTATTAGAAAAACTTGCTGATTTAATGCCAATTCAAATGAGGTATAACACATTAACTCTTTGTTTCGTAATTCTGGTATTATAATCGTTTTTTCATATCAAGGTGTTAATTTCAGTAGATTACTTTAATTCAAAATAATTTTGAAGATTATCATGCTGCTAGTTAAACTGCTAGTTTTTTGTACGTTGGAACTTGGAATGCTAGAAACATCACTGTGCTTGTCACACTTAAAATTTGTGAAAAGAACAGAAACTCTTCACTACCACCACGTGCCAGAACTACCCAGAACGCCCGTCTTGCAAGTAGTTCATCTTTTCTAGGAAACAAAAGCATAAAGAAACTATGCCTCTCTTTCACACTAATCATCCTTCCTTATTCCAACAATGCAAATAGAAAGGATGATTAGTGTGAAAGAGAGGCATAGTTTCTTTATGCTTTTGTTTCCTAGAAAAGATGAACTACTTGCAAGACGGGCGTTCTGGCTAGTTCTGGCACGTGGTGGTAGTGAAGAGTTTCTGTTCTTTTCACAAATTTTAAGTACGACAAGCACAGTGATATTTCTAGCATTCCAACGTACAAAAAACTAGCAGTTTAACTAGCAGAATGATAATCTTCAAAATTATTTTGAATTAAAGTAATCTACTCAAATTTACACCTTGATATGAAAAAACGATTATAATACCAGAATTACGAAACAAAGAGTAATATGTTATACCTTATTTGAATTGTCATTAAATCAGCAAATTTTTCTAATACAGGGTCACTTTTCCGTAGTACATTTTTTTTTCACAGTGCGCTTTTAAAGTGACATTTAATTTTTGGTAACGCTTTAAAAGTTTTGGAAAAAAATTAATTGCTCTTGTAATTTGGTAGCCAGAGCCTCAATAGAAGGTTTGTAGTGCTGATACATTATCTAGTAATGACACAACATCGTCTGTTTTATTGTTTTTTATCACATTTTTTTAAATTAGTCTATTTGTAAGAGAATTTGGAATTTTGTTAAAAAACCCAAAAATATTTATAACTCTTAGGGCAATTTAAATATGACCATGCTGTAGAAAATTTTATTGCTGGAAATGACCTCTTCTATCTCCCTATTGCGTTTGATCCACGACTTTTTGACCACCCTGTACATATATATAAATAATTAATTTATAATATTTTATTTGCATAGAATTCCAAGAAATCTCTCAAGACCCTAATACATATATTATGTGGAACTAGATGATGCCGGCGACTTTATCCGCGTGGATTAGTACGGTTTTTAGGGTTCCGTACCCAAAGGATAAAAAAGGGGCTCTCATACATGAAAAAAGAGCTGTAAAAAATCTTTTTTGCTACCCTAGCATGTTGGGTATCATTGTTTAGAGCTCATTGAGTAGTAATCATGGATCTAGTAATTTGGAATTCCGTCATCCCTCTCCGATAATGTTCATCCTATTATATTATTGTATCGTACTTTATGGTGAAGGAACCCTATTATTTTTGGCATGCAGATAGGGGTGGTCTTGACATCAATGGTTTTTGGGATAAAAATACCCTAAATTTCAAAGAATTCCATAAACTAAATTGCATTACGGCTTGTGCCACCCCTTGCAACCTGACGTCTGGCTGAACAAATGAAAGTTTAATAAAATCTAGTTAAAATTGGCTAAGGCATCTTCTAGGGTTGGCAATCGTAAAAAACCGGCCAAGTGCAAGTCAAACTCGCGCACCGATGGTTCCGTACTTACTCGGGTAATTTTTCCGATATTTTGCACGATAAATCAAAAACTATTAGGTATGCATAAAAATAAATAAAAATCTGTTTTTGAATAAGTATACGCGTAAAGCTCTTTCATATGATATTCCACTTGGTATAGTTATCTTACTTTGAAATTTGAAACACATTTTCCTTCCTTCCTTTACCTACTTGTACTATAAGACATACCTACCTGCCAAATTTCATGATTTCAGGTCAACGGGAAGTACCCTATAGGTTTTCTTGACAGACACGACGGACGGACGGACGGACGGACAGACAGACAGACAACAAAGTGATCCTGTAAGGGTTCCGTTTATCTTTTTGAGGTATGGAACCCTAAAAACAAATATTTTTACAGGTTAAACAAGTAAAAAGGGTTATAAAACGAGCCCCTATCGACATAAGGCAGTTACGACGTGTGCGCGCGCGCCGGCGCGCGGCGTGTGGGCGACGCAATTTGACACGCGCGATACTTGGCTCGCAATCAGTGTACTCATTGAATAGAGTTGACATAATTATTTTTATAATTAATTTTTCTACATTTTGACTTAATACGTATATAACAAGTATTAATAAAAAACATTAACAAATTGACTGCCCAGCCATATTTTTTTTTCAATAAACTGATAGTTAAGTAGACGATATAGGTATGTACCTACCTATAGTAAAAATAGGTATGAAAGTAAAAGATGACTGATTGACTGACTTTCCTACTGATCGATCAACGCACAGCTCAAACTCACGGTTCACGTTGTATGGCATTGCAGTAGCTATTAGCCGTAGACTTGCAACGAATAGTATATTCGGCAGTATACCGAATACCGAATATTCGGCGAGGCCTCTGACCGAAAAGCCGAATATTAGGCAAAAGTATTCGGCTGGATATGGCACCATAACCTTCCCCTTCTAAATTTTGATTATGAAAATAATTCAAATGCATAGAAAAATTCTTAACTTGTTTAATACAGAAAATGATAAAATTATGTACCTGTTTTATGTACCAATGACTACTTAATAAATGATTATAAAAGAAATGAGAACCTTACCCTTCTAAATTTTGATTACCACAATAATTCAAATACATAGAATCCTCCATTTTTCCAATTCAGAAGATGATTATGTACCTGTGTTATGCACCAATGACTACCTACTTAAATGATTATAACAGAAATGAAAATATGAATATACTAGATGACGCCCGCGACTTCGTCCGCGTGGATTTAGGTTTTTCGAAATCCCGTGGGAACTCTTTGATTTTCCGGGATAAAAAGTAGCCTATGTGCTAATTCAGGATATTATCTATCTTTATTCCGAATTTCAGCCAAATCCGTCCAGTAGTTTTTGCGTGAAGGAGTAACAAATATACACACACACACACACACACACACATACAAACTTTCACCTTTATAATACATATTTGAATATATACGTAATCAATCGATTTTAATTTTTCATTTTACCAATTATTTCTCTATGACAAAATATATTATTTAAGTATTCCGTATTCGGCCGAATAATATGTAGATATTCGGTATCCGGCCAAATATAATAAAGCAGCCGAATAGGCCGAATACCGAATAGTAACCGAAAGTCTACTATTAGGTATATCCACTAAGAAAGGATTTTTAAAAATGCAACCCCTAAGGGGCTAAAGTAGCCCACGCGGACGAAGTCGCGGGCATAAGCTACTAAGTTGATAATAATACTAAAATTTAGTTTTTTATGAGGTTAAGGAAATTTCTTAATCATTTTTCATGCCACTCTACAGTCGGCACTGTTCCTGCTTCATAGTAATGTAATCAGAGGCGCACGCGTCGCTTATTGACGGGCCACGGCGGATTACGCGGCCAATCAAGCCTATTTACAGCAAAAATATCTATAAGTACACGTATACTTAAGGCTTTTATTTTATGTTTGTGTTATAATTAGTACGTTTTAAAAGGAATTATACTAAGTATGTATCGACTCTATTTTCCGTAGGAAATTGAGTCTTGATCGAATATCCTTAGGCCAGTTTAAATTTTCTTGCTCCTTATACTTCTTGAATCAAGTGTATGATATACGTTGCTACAAAATATGGTATCAACAGCGATATGGTATCAAATTCGTTATTAGATGAGTGTAAAATATAAGTTGCTCGAGTAGGTATCTATCCAACTCCAAAGCGAGGCAACCCTGACCATTGAACGGTTTTTCTTAAGGAACCCTACATTTTCTTGTTCCTTCCTTATCATATTTTAAATTCATAATTCGTTAGGTATCAGATGTGTGAAGAAATTGAAAAAAAAAAACGTCGGTTAGTCTAAGTTACATTTAAGGAAGCCTTGAGCTGATTCCATTCGGTAACCCATGCGAGGGATGATAGTTTATTTACCACTTATGTTTCATAAAAAAATACTTTTGATTTGGTTATCAGATGGATGAAGGTCGTTGTATGGCGGGATCTTAGACCATGATATAACTATGACTATGAATAGTTATATGAATATGATATAAATATGACTATGAGTATGAATATGATTAGACTATGAATAGTTGTAAGAATAATAATAATAATAATAAGCGTATTAAGCGTCAAGACCATGCATAACCGGGAGATATCCAATCTCAGAACCTACTTTGAGACGATGAGGGGGTCCCCCATGCATAGAGAGGTCATAGAATGTGATAAAGGACTCACTCCACTATCCTTAGCCAAAACCGAGTGGCAGAAACCGGTGGTACTTAGCACCTCTGACCGGGAGACCGCATGGAAGGAGAAGGAGTTGCACGGACGCTTTTTTAAAGCTCTTAATGAGCCACACGTAGATAAAAAAGCGTCCGTGCAATGGCTGCGCTTTGGTGACCTCTTCGGGGAAACCGAAGGGTTTGTCTGTGCGATACAAGATCAGGTGGTTAAGACGCGGAACTACCGAAAGTACATTCTGAAGGATGGCACTCACGACATCTGTCGAGCTTGTCGCCATCCCGGCGAGTCACTCAGACATGTGCTTTCGGGATGTTCGGCGCTTGCCAACACTGAGTATCTGCACAGACACAACCAAGCAGCCAAAATCCTTCACCAAGAGCTTGCTCTGAAGTACGGTCTCCTGGATGAGAGGTTGCCGTATTACAGGTACACACCGGTGCCGGTACTCGAGCGCGACGGAGTCAGGCTCTATTGGGACCGGTCCATCATCACAGACAGGACTATTCTAGCGAATAAGCCTGACATTGTGGTGGTGGACCGGGCACAGTCGAGGGTGTTTTTGGTGGACATCACCATTCCATATGACGAGAACCTCGTGAGAGCTGAGACGGAGAAAAAACGCAAGTATCTTGATCTGGCTCACGAGGTTTCCGACATGTGGCATGTGGAGTCCACCGAAATCATCCCAATCGTCATATCTGCAAACGGGTTGATCCCAGTCAGCCTCGCTCACCATCTGAGGCGACTGGGGTTCCGTGGCAGTTCGCTCGCAGCCAGGATGCAAAAAGTGGTCTTGCTAGACTCGGCTAGGATAGTCCGCCGCTTTCTCAACCTGTCGCCCTGACCCCCGGCCGTTTGGTCTCCCCTGCCGGGGCGTAATCCTCCGCCCGGTACAAATATGTATTTATGTAAATGTGTATGTAGGTTTATTTATTTTTATATATGTAAGTATATTATATTATCTTTGGCTTTTATATATATCTATTTTGTAACCGGGCGTGAGAGTAAGTTATATCTATAATAATAATAATAATAATCTTTATTCCAGATATTACATCCATTTTGTTAGTAATACAAACAATTGCTTAAGACTATGTTAGTAACTAGGTTAGTTTATTTATTATAATATAAATTTATTTGTCTAGATACCCATCCATGAGACACTAAGAGTGCATGTGCAAACCAATCCAGTGTCTCATAAATGGAGTATCTAGTTTTTCAGTCAAAGTCTTCAGAATGCCGTTGGAGCTACCACGGACTCTGCTCATCACCGATGCTGCTCTTTTTCTCATAATTGCATAAAAATCGTCGGTACGAGCCTCAGCAAACATCAGTGACGCACTGCAGAATCTCGGCAGCCCCATCAGCACCCTGAATCCATTATTATATTGGACGCGCAGGTCATTGTAGGTCCTCTGCGTATATGACACCCACAGGCTGCACGTGTAGAAAGTTTGGCAATATGCCTTAAAGAGAGTTATTTTTACTTGTTTGTTGCAACGTGCAAACCTGCGAGCTACCATATTGCATCGGACTGCCAATGCCCTGCGCTCCCTTTCTATATCTTTTATATCAGACATGTCTTCCGTAACAATATGCCCTAGATATTTAAACTCTGTGACTCTTTTAAGAGGAACTCCGTTAAGAGTCACAGGAGGGATATCATCCGGCGAGTTACCTTTGCTCTTAAAAACTAATAGCTCACTCTTTTTTACATTATACATGAGTCCATGTGACTCAGCATACGACTCGCACATCTTGAGTAACTTTCTCAGTGCGCTAATTGATGGACTCAGCAGAACCATATCGTCTGCATAACTCAAGTTATTAACCATAGTGCCATCAATAGAGCAGCCAATTCCGGTTCGGCGGAGTCCATCAATCAGCTGATCAATGTAGACGTTAAACAGGGAGGGAGATGTTAGTCCACCCTGTCGAACTCCGCATTCAAGGTGATATGGATCCGAAAAAGCACCAGCCCATTTGACCCTGTTCGTTTGTGAGCTATACCAAAACCTTAATATATTAACCAATTCTGGTGGCACATTAAGGTCCCTCAGCTTTGTCCACAGCTGTTCGTAACAAACAAGGTCAAATGCCTTAGAAAGATCGAGAAAAGCGGCATAGACAGGTGTCTTCCTGTCAGTATAGTATTTAACAGTCTGCTTGAGCGCCAGTATAGCACTTTCCGTGGATACATTTCTTCTAAAGCCGAACTGTGCATCATTTAATTTTATATATCCACTGAGCTGGCGGTCAAGCAGACCATCAAACACCTTTCCCAATACTGTGGCTAATGTAATTGGCCTGTAGTTACCTTTATCGGCAATATCACCCGTTTTATTTTTAACTACAGGCACAACTACACTCTCCATTAGGTCTGCAGGAAGGTACGAGTGTCGGATGCAAAACGTATAAAACATAGCAAGGATCCGGTAAACATGAGAACCCGCATTCAACAGGTGCTCTACACTCAGTTCATCATGTCCCGGAGCCTTTCCCCTCGCCAAGCTCTTTATAATACTCTCTACCTCTATAATGTAAATACAATAAATAAATAAATAAATAATGAAGAGTAAAAGTGCAACTATTCGTGCACATTAGGTAGGTACTTTAGATAGGTATGCAATTTGTATTAAACTAAAACTAAGCCTAAAGTTTGTACTAGGAGTTGGTACGACAATTATAGTCCAACGGGTAGGGTTTGAACCGCCGCGCCGGCCTTTCGGAATTCAGTCTAATCAGGCTAATCTAATTAGGTACCTACATAAATTACTAATGTCAAGTCTAAATTACTCAGGCTGAAAACTTAAAAGGAATGGACCGGTACACGGTTTTTTGTTATGACTGCAAAAACATCAACAGCCGCGTTCGACGTTCGTCCGTGGCAGTGACATTGGCTAGCATTGATTCCGTGTGTGACCGTGGCAGCGACCAACAGGCCACTGCCGAGTGCCGATCAATGCTACGTCCTTGAACCTTGACGCCCAGTGCGCACGCGCCCTAACTAAACGGACGTCATCCCGTGGTCATGGCCACGAAAAGCATGCCACATGCCTCCCCACCCCACCCCTCACCCAGCCCTCCTCACTACATCTCATTCATACTGCGGCATGAGTCGCTGGCGGAGAGCGTTTTACCCCTCAACTTTGCCCTTTCAATATCGATTCTGACCTTTAAACGGCAACCTGTTGAGTTTAGGATCTAAGCTGGACCAATTTTATTTTGGATAAGTATAAGATAAGTACCTTGACTATTTAAATACTCTACCATTACGGCAACTAAGGAATAACTTACTTCATTCGGAATAAATTACTTCATTCGGAGCAGTATGGTTTTACTAAAGGTCGATCAACAATCGATGCGGGCGCAATGCTTTTAAAGCATATATTCGATGCATGGGAGAACTCACAGAATGCTATTGGAATTTTCTGTGATTTGTCTAAAGCATTCGATTGCGTTTCGCATGAGACTCTCTTGGCTAAATTGAACCACTATGGAATCAAAGACTCTGCGCTTAGTCTCATTGCGTCCTACCTCAGTGATCGTATACAAACTGTATGTGTAAATGATGTGAAGTCATCCGGATCAGCCTCACTAATGGGTGTTCCACAAGGCTCTATCTTAGGTCCCTTCATGTTTTTGGTATATATAAACGATTTACCATATTTCGTCCAAAATACTTGCGATATTGTACTATTTGCTGATGATACGTCATTGATTTTTAAAGTCGATAGAAATTATAATAATTTTGACGATGTAAATAGAACCATATCGCAGGTTACTCATTGGTTTACTGTTAATAATTTGCTTTTAAATGCAAAGAAAACTAAGTGTGTCGAATTCGCATTGCCCAATACTAAGACGGCAAATGATTTTAATTTAATGGTAAATAATGATATGTTGAAAGTAGAAGAAACTACCGTGTTCCTGGGGATAACTTTAGATGCAAAGCTTCAATGGAACGCCCATATATCAACACTTGCTGGTAAACTCAGCTCTGCTGCTTACGCTGTTAGAAGGATTCGACAGATAACTGATGTGGAAACTGCAAAAATTGTATATTTTGCCTATTTTCACAGTATTATGTCTTACGGAATCTTGCTATGGGGTAAAGCGGCAGATATTGGAAAAATTTTCGTTTTACAAAAAAGGGCAATACGCGCAATCTATAATTTAAAACCGCGCGATTCCCTACGAGAGAAATTTAAGGAAATAGGTATTCTTACAGTAGCTTCTCAATATATTTACGCTAATATAATTTTTGTACGACAAAACATTCATAGTTACAAAAAAATCGGTGATTTCCACGACCGGCAAACTAGAAACCGTGATAGGCTCGCATATCCTACGCTCCGCCTCAGGAAAGTTGGAAAATCGTTTGTGGGAATGAGTGTAATATTTTATAATAAAATTCCACAATCAATTTTAGACTTGCCTTTACACAAGTTTAAAAAATCTATTAAAAGTATGCTCCTGAAAAAAGCTTATTATACAATCGAAGATTATGTAAATGACAAAAAAGCTTGGATTTGATGCGCTCCAGCAATACACGGCGCTGCAATTGCTTGTATACAGTATGGCATATTATTGTAAATTGTACATTTGAAAAGAGCAACCGCCGAGTTTCTTGCTGGTTCTTCTCGGTAGGAACAGCATTCCGAACCAGTGGTAGATTATTTTGACGATTCAAAAGCACTTGTAAAAGTTTAATTGAATAAAAATAATTTGAGTTTGAGTTTAACAATATTAACTAAGTACAGTGGACCCCCGGTAATCCGGCCCCTGTATAATCCGGCACCCCCTGTAATCCGACATGTCTATTATTATTGAATTTACTAAAGACATACATAGTGAAGTATGATTTGTACTTCAGATTATGTATGACATATAGAATCTTATCGTTGCATTTGTAATTTGTCGGATTACAAGGTACTCTTCTGTAAAAAATTCCGGACTATAGAGGGTCTTAGGCAGTACTCTATAATCCGACAAATTCGATAGTCCGACAATGTCCTGCGAAACGTTTGTCGGATTACCGGGGGTCCACTGTACTAGTATAATTCGATGTCTATTATTTTTGTCCTCTAGTCCATCCTATATGTCCTACGGTTCACATAGTATCCAAAGTGGAACTCTAATTAGGTACGCAACGCGTGGCCAACCCGAAAATTATTATCAGATAATACTGATATTTATATTATTATTAGCAAGCAATAGATTCAGAATAGATAGGTGATTTATTAAGCTTTTAACAGATTTTATCTTTACCCGACTGCATCAAAAAGAAGGAAATATTTTTTGTATGTAAGTATATGTATCAAAAAAATGTTTCGTCACGTCGCCTGTAAAAACAAGTGGATGGATTTGCATTTTTTTTTGCTATACCTAACATTTTATATCTCGCCAAACTGCACAGCAATTTTTTGGCGAGTTTGCGCTCACTTATAGAGATAGAGCTGTGCGGGCCAAACCTAAGTTGTTATTTTAAAAAAGCTGAAAGTTTATCTGCGCATTGTCCCCAAGACAGGGAGGCACGATCAGCGACTTTGAAGTTTGGATCATGGTTCTTTTCTATAATTTGATGTAGAGGGTCAATTATTATATTATAAACTAAAAGGTTAAAGGTCAAAAGTCACTTGCTTTGTTGGACTATTTTCGTAGCTATTTTAGTGCTGCAGGCAATAACTAATTGGTAAGTCTAGGTAACTATAAATAATAGCACAAAATATATTAAGTAAGTATGTGTACAGTAGATACAATGTTCAAATTCTTTGAATAATAATTCAGTGTTCAGAGTTCCCAGAGATTGTTAAAAGCCTAAATCTACGCCGACGAAGTTGTGGCCTGCGGGCTTCATATAATTAAGTATAATAAAACAAATCACACTAATATTATAAAGGCGAAAGTTTGTATGTGTATGTGTGTGTGTGTGTGTATGTTTGTTACTCCTTCATGCAAAAACCACTGGACGGATTTGGCTGAAATTCAGAATGGAGATAGATAATATCCTGGATACCTAGTCAAAAATGCATAATTCTTTATGATGATAATAAAATTTAAAAAAATATCAGTAAAACCATTTTTAATTTTAGAAATTATTAAAACTCACTTGTACCTCATGCACTGCCTTACATGATTCTAGGTCAAAGGGAAGTAGGACCCTACAGGTTTTGGGTTCCTGGACAGGTCTACAGACAGATAACGAAGTGCTCTTTTTTACTCTGGAGATAAGGAACTCTAAAAAGAGAATATATTTTATTTCTTTATTCCGTTACAAGTTGGCCCTTGACTACGATCTTACCCGGTGGTAAGGTAGGTGATGACTGGTGACGCGGTTTACGATGGAAGCGGGCTAACTTAGGAGGGATATGGCCGTTTTTTAAAATCCATACCCCTTATCTATTAGTTTTTACGCGGAATCGTACCGGAACGCTAAGTTGCTTGGTAATATTTTATTGACTCTATTTTATTGTAGAGTTGCTGTCAAGATTGAGCGAAGAGGCTACCTACCAAGTATAGATATGGATACGATAGATACAGGTAGGTATAGAACAAAGATACCATATTGTATAACATAAATTTGAATAGCCTTCTTCCTATGTCGTAGTAGGTCGCCATTGAGGTTGTTCACGACCACGCAGGGCCCTGTATGAATGAAGATGCCGTGGGCGTCTGCGTGGCCCGTTCATTCATTAGCTTGGAGGCCATTCCACATGAATAATAACGTAACGAAATCTGGTACACTAATTATAATACATCTGCTTGAGACAACGCTCTCTTATCTAACATAACATATTGCATCACATTTGTTTTATACTTAACGTTTCAAAACCTGATTGATACATGGATAGATTCCTACTTTTCATAATATTAAAATTATCGTATATAACTAGACAATTGAGTAAAAGTTCGTCGTTACATTTTTGATTTTCGATTTTGACACATGAAAGTGAAAAGTGGCCATGGCTATGCGTAGGTTAGTATAGAAAGTAATTCGTTTGACGGGGTTTAGTGAGTTAGTATACGGAGCAGTGATGCGTAGGAGTCAAGGTAAGGCCTGCGAGATTTGAGCGACACGGATTAGAGGCATTGTCTCCGCCAACACACTAAGCAATTGCCGTTGCCATCTGCCGCGAAATGTTGACTCTGGAAGCTTGACTCATCTTGATATATTGTTTTTTGTTGACATAGCGGTATAAATGTACAAAGTTATATAACAGCTGCATTCAGTTCATAGCTATAAATAATATTTATTCTAATATTTGGCGTCTTTGAAATATTATTTGTAATTTTGTGTCAATCGGTTCTGATTTACAACAGTATTGTATGAGATATGGTCGGACTGCTTGTCTCAGCTGTCTCGGTTGATATACAACTTGAATCAAAGTCAAATTATTCAAGTCTTGGAGCACTGCGTGTCAGTAGGTAGGTATCTACTAGATAGGCAGGTACCTAGTGGTAGACACTACCTACTTACAACTCAGGTTGCATTCAGTTGGTTCTTTTGACTGTTTTATTTTTCTATGTTGTACACTACAATCTATTTCTGAAACTAGAAAGCCTATATTTCTTGTAGCTGTACTGTAAAAAGAAGGTTTGAGATAAAGTAATAAACCTTACCGATCTTACAACAATAGACCTCAGATACCTATACATGATAGGAAGTTAAATATATCAATTAAAATGTATAAAAATATCAATTAAAATGCTTTGGTGCTTCAAATCCAGCACTTATGGTGCTGCAAATGTTTATGGGCGGCGGTAATCACTTATCATTACGTGACCCGCCTGCTCCTTTGCTCGCTATTTTATTATTAAAAGAAAGGTAAGTATTTACCTACTGAAATAGGTAAATTGCATTTTTGGCTAAGCACTGCAACAATCAAAGTGTCAACATAGTTTTATTGTCTCGTTAGCTTTCAGATATAACTATGTACTTACTTAAGAGGGGTCTCTCCGTCACTCGCTCCATATAAACGTAGTTCCAATTGCATTTGAATATTAAGCAACCAAAGTCCATGAAATTTTGCAGACACATTCTAGAAACTAATATCTATGCCTGTGGTTTCCCAGATTTCTGTTAAAATATTCGGTTTCAAAGTTACGCGGTCTTATAAATTCACATACAAATCTTTGAGCCCCTGTAATTTTAAAACTACATATTTTTAGAAAAATCTAAAACACCACAGGCACAGCATATTAGTTTCTAGAATATGTCGGCAAAATTCATGGACTTTGGTTGCTTAATATTCAAATGAAATTGGAACTACGATTGGGAACGGGAACCCACGGGAACTCTTTGATTTTCCGGAATAAAAAGTAGCCTATGTCTAAGAAATGCAAGATATCTCAATAATAAATTTCGTTAAAATTGGTTAAACGGCTGGATCGTAAATAGTTAACAAACAGACAGACACACACTTTCGCATTTATAATAAGTAAGATATAATAAGGAATTCGCATTTATAATGAGGAATAAAGATGAGTTCATTTTGAAGATATTTGGTGACCGATATTCTGCGTGAGTCAGTAGTGGCGTCCCATATCGTTGATTATTTATGGGGAACAGCCGGAGTAGTGCACTTAGTAATTGCGGTCGGGACCTCTCCACACGGCTCGTTTATCTAATTATTGCGCCTGCGCCGGTCGGCACGATCGTCTGCGCGTACGTCTAACGAATCCTCACTGAATAAATGACTATAGCTACCTATTATTTAAATTAGATTCAAGTTTATTAGAATGAGATAATTTAAAAATATATAAATAGCGAGCAAACGAGAAGGAGGGCTTGAGACCGGCTCTTAATTAGGTACATAGTGATTACCACCGCCTATAAACATTTGCAGTAAGTACCAGAGCTGGCTGGCTCTGCCGGCTTTTCAGGAATTTGTTGATCCGCCCCCATAATAAAATGCAGTGGGAACACTGCCCAATACATTTGGTGCCACAATAATAATATAATTTGCATGAGCGTGGAAAAAATATCTGACACTATGGGTGGTAAGTATTGGCGGAACCATATTTAGCGCTGATTTATATCTAGAGTTAGATAGGTACCAAAAATTGAATATAAACTTTGACTTACTTACCTACCTAGTTTTGACTGAAAAAAGACTAACAGAATTTATAACGCAGACAGTGAGATAAAGTCTATAGTTTGGTAGATCTCTGGCATCATAAATTGAACAAAAGATCAATAAAATCAAGAACTTGATAAATGTTATTAAGTTCTAAGTATATCACTATATCAAATCGTTATATAGGCTATTTAAGTACTTAAATAACAACAAAACAACAAGCGTGTAATAACAACAACAATAATTATAATTAGCCATCGTTATTAGTTACGTTGAGACCAAAATAGATGTACCTAAGATTGGTTGGTATACTACTTCATCTTTCAACAAGGGAAGGCGGAATACAGTAGGTATATAAATATCTTATCGTATCGTTACAAATACCTCTCAATAACACTATAATTAGCATCAAAATATCTATTATGTTTTGAATTAATGCTTCAACCATGCTTCAATTATAATAATATGATGCCCGCGATTTCGGCTGCATGGATAGGTATATGTTTTTTTAAAAGCCAGCTGGAACTGTTTGATATTCAGGGAATGAATGCTATACGAAGTAGGTATATCGATTCCAAATTTCGAATCGGTCGCATTCATTGTGGCGTGAAGGGGTAACAAACATTTGCACCCAAACTTTCCCGTTTTATACCTACTTACTTAATATTAATTAGAAAATTAGAATGTTTTTATAATATTGATACTACATCAGAAACGTTCCTACAAGTCTAACTACTAATAACTATATAAGAATACAACTTTACAAGTAAAATACTAAGTAATAGGTAACTGTACAAATTGGATGAACAATGCGCGAAGCGTACCTACTTACTCTTAGGTAACGAACATTCAGACAGATTGACACAGACATTAATTTTTATATAATTTATCTAACTAGGTACATAAGATAATAACAATATGATTTTTGGAATAATTAGTTAAAGGAGTTTAAGTAAGTTTAATGTTATTTTTGAGTCCGGTTTTGGACTCCTTAAAATTTGAAGTATCGTGTAGACTAATTTGTCCAGTAATTATTCACGGGCCTTGTCCACGTTCATCAATTAGAGTATCCGCTTTTTTTCTATTGCGCTGCTTATTACATTAGTCTTCCTCGGTCAATTATGTGGTAGGTTTGCCATAAACAAGATTTTTAGGAGACCAGTCTTTAAATATTTATTCTTTCGTCTAGTTAAAATTAAGCATGTAAGAATAAGTACCTAGTGATAACACTGAAAATAATTCAAAAGTACAGATCACCAAGTGAGAAAAAAATTGGTTGTCTGTAAAGTCGGTTTACTGACGATAGTTGAACGTGACAACAAAGGCCGATTGTGCTTCTTTGTCGCTCGTTCCGCGCTCTCGCTTGCACTTCAAGCCTTACATGGAACGCCTCAGAGCGAGGTAACGCCGCATGAGTCATGTTTTTTCGTGCGTGCAGCCGGCTCTATCGAATTGTAAGACGTTGTCACGTCAAAAAAGTTTTGCAAAAATATGTGAGATTACAAATCAGTAATGATAAAGAAAATGGAGAAAGTGGTAGATAAATTATGTAGGTTCTGAACAGTCATCATCATGATAATTGTCAATAGTTAGACGTCCACTGCTGGACATATTAGGTCGCCTGTAAAGACTTTCACACGCTACGGTCTTGCACGGCTGCTCCCTGCGACTCGATTGATTTCGTTCGTCCATCCACCTAGTGGAGCAGGTAGGTACCTATGTGCTAACGTTGCGCTTCACAGTGCGAGGTCGCCATTCTAGTACCCTGGGATCCGACGCGACGTTTATCTATAACTTGTATTGGCGTCACTCAGAAAAGCAGGTATTATTTAAATATTTTTATCGAATTATTGGAATGTCCTCTCATAACCAACACAAAAAACACAAGTTCAATGTGTAAAGGTAATCCGAGAGTCTTAATCTAAACAAACTAATGCCAAAATAAATAATTTAATTAGAGCGTGATTGCTATCACAACATCTAATTATCCAGTTCAAAATCCAAATACCGAAAATATGCGATATCGCTCCGAATCTCAGATGGAGACTAAACTAAAACCTTCGAAACACCCGTATTTAAGCAAGTTCAATCTTGTTGGCCTCCTAGCAACAGATTGTATGACATCGAATGAGCGAAATATCGATTTTATCAAACTACCTGCATTAGATAAATTAATAATTTTATATTATTTTTGACAACTCAAATCAATTTTTAAAAATAACCTTACAGTTATGTATGTAAATTAAAAAAGTAAATTAAACCTAATAATTTTTGTTACTCAGACTCAATTAGTAAAGGAGAGCACTGTCGCCTAAGACACAGGTTTGTACCGAGTTTAGGGACAGTGGATCAATAATTTGTGTCTAGTTTTGTTAGGTTTTACTAAATTATTCTAAATTATATTAGTTGTAAGTGCCTTAATAAAAACGTTATAATTAGTAATTAGTAATTTGTAAAAAACTAGTCGTAAGCTGCTTTCAATAAATTTATTTATTTATTTATTTAACTAGCCGATGCCCGCGACTTTACCTGCGTGGATTTAGGTTTTTCGAAATCCCGTGGGAACTCTTTGATTTTCCGGGATAAAAAGTAGCCAATGTGCTAATCCAGAATATTATCTATCTCCATTCCGAATTTCAGCCAAATCCGTCTAGTAAGTAGTTCTTGCGTGAAGGAGTAACAAACATACACACACACACACATCCACACAAACTTTCGCCTTTATAATATTAGAGTTATGCGAAATAAAATATAATTCATTTTAATACTAATGTTGAATAGGCGTCCCGTCACTTTAAAGATAAAGTGTATTTTTTTAATTGAGAGGTGTCAAGCACGGGACTAGCCTCATATTCACGAATATCTGGCAGCCCTATTGATGAGTCAAAGTCGAGGGCACGCGACCGAGATGACGTTAATTAATTTTAATGCATAATGGACACTTGTGTCTTAATTGTACATTGTACACTGTACCTACAGCTAACCACGAATGGGCCAATTATAATCTAAAATCTGTTCAGTGATGTTTTCAAACTATTGATACTGTGGTGATGAAAGCACGATCAATATTAGCGTTAATTATATCATCAATTATTACTACCTACTTCGGGTGGACTGCCTTTAGCAAATTACTACGACGTCCTAAAGAACAAGAAGATTTCCATCTATCTTAAGCGGCGAATGTTTGGGCAATGTGTGCTGCCAGTCATGAGTCATGAGAGTTAATCTTGTTTAGAATGTGTTTAGGTCCAAATGGAGATAGGCAGGTCAGGTCTGTAGGACCACAGATGACCGATGGGCCCGTTTGCTTCTTGAATGGAGACCACGTACCAGAAGAAAAGTCTTGACATTAACATTTTTTGACAATAACGTTGGAACACAACCAGGATCCAGGATAAACATGGAGGAGGCTCACCCAACACCAGGAAAAATGTGCGATGATGAGGTCTATATCCAATAATGGATAATTAATAATAAAGAAGATTTTAATTATTTTGAGTATTATTATTACGACTAAAACCTATCGATACTGGCTGTAGAAGATTAATACTAACTAAATTTCTAGAAAATTGATATTTATTTATTGGTCAAAATGGGTCAGTTTGAAGATGAACTTTCTTTTTATATTACACTGTTTTGCTAATTATACCACATTGAGATATCCTGGGAATAATACTTAATGGTTATTTAAGCATTTGGATTGCGATACGGCAACAGATGTATCGGGTGTCGCGTGCAACTAATATAGTTTAAAAAAAATAGGGCGATTGCATAAAACTTGTAAATGAGTCAAACATTGGCTCATATCCAGGTTTACAACAGATTCTTTTGAAAGTGTCCTCTACTCGAGTGATGATGTTAACTAAAATATTTAAGAAATCTGTAATAAAAGAGTAGATGTAACAAAAAAGGATCCTTATAGGATCACTTCGTTGTCTGTCTGTCTGTCCGTCTGCCGTGTATGTCATCCCGTTGACCTAGAATCATGAAATTTGGCGGGTACTTAGATCTTATAGTACAAGTAAAGAAAACAATCCGAAAACCGTGAATTTGTGGTTACATCACAAAAAAAATATTTAAATGTTCATGAAAAAATACTTAATATTTTCAATTTTCAAAGCACGATAACTCTATTTCAAGTGGGGTACCATATGAAAGGGCTTTACTAAAAACATGCTAAAACAGATTTTTATTTATTTTTATTCATAACAGTTTTTGAAATTTCGTGCAAAATGTCGAAAAAATACTCGAGTACGGAACTCTCGGTGCGCGCGTCTGATTCGTACTTAGCCGGTTTTTTATGAGTTTACTCTTTTGCCCGATAACCATTCCACCTAATATAGAAAAAGGAAGAGGTAAAAAAGGTACAAAGGTACTCAATCCTGATGCTGCAAGGGACCTGACCACCAAAGCTGATGGGATTTAGAAACTGTCGGTTATAAATTTTACTGACATTGAAGGTATCTATACCAAGTAAACACTTTGTCGTTGACCTCGAGGACCCCACTTCGTAACCCTGATGCTGTAAGGAATTGAATTCCTAAATCCTGGTGATCCCAAGGAATTTTTAAGGGATCAGCCGTTTAAATGTTTTTATGAAGTTTGGTACAAAAATACCTCGCATCCCGGGGACGGGAATGGATAGGCTACTTTTATCCTGGAAAGTTAAAAGTTCCCACGGGATTTTTAAAAATCTAAATCTACGCGAATGATAAAAATGTAGAGAAACTTAATAGGTAAAGAATGACGTCTGACTTAAATACTTAAGTACCTACGTATCCATAAATAAACTCATAGGTTTGTATAATTCATTAGATTTTAACCGACTTCGAAAAAGGAGGAGGTTCTCAATTTGTCGGAATCTTTTCATATCAATGGAATATCTTTACTTTGACTGAATTGTCTCTCTGTCCGCGCGATGTGATTCAGAATTCTTGGCGATGACTAAATGTCATTTGATTTGTACATAATTTTGTTATGGTTATTCATCTTCTAAATGGTAACATCGGTCTTAATAAGGTTTTTAATGAAGACGAAAATAGAAATCATGCATAATAAGCTTGCTGACCGCTTGGCTGATGTCATCGTTAAACATGGTTAGATATTCAGAGCGACGGAAAAACTTTTGAAAGGGCTTTCTCAAGATTTTCATCATAGTAAGTATACTCTATTGGCTGAACGCCTATTGACTACTATCGCCTGAGCAGTCCTTCTTTTTAGCAACCAAGTGCCTAATCATTAGGCTTCCATCGAGACGCTCTGGGGGCTGCTCAAGCTTCTGTATGGAAGCATTTAGCTCCCGTAGAAAAAGTTCAGCTGCTTTCTTACCCCCCGTCCATACACTGCCCGTGTGTCATGGGAAGAAGCGAGGAACGGAGGCAGAGACGTAGTGTGGCCGCGTTACTCGCATGTTCCTCGTTCATGCCCATCGCTCCCTTTTTTTTTTGTTTTTTTTTAAATATAGAATATTAGCCATGCTAATCATGACTAATACTCCCCTTTCCTCTCCAATTAAGCGTAAAGCTTGTGCCAAGAGTGGGTCGACGTCCATCGTGTTGCAAAGGCAAGCGACCTCATCCGGCGCGTCGCGAGTAGGAGAGTGTGTGGACGCACAGTTAGACTGCTGTTGCTAGAAAAGCTAGATATTCAGGCGAGGCACTCGGCTTTAGTATGTTTTGGCTTATTTGCAACAAGACTGTGGGATAAAGGGTTTATAACTTTTTAATAGATTTGTCAACATCAACAAGCCTCATAGTGGAGGGGATCCGAAGGTGGATGGTCCTCTATCTACAAAACATCATTGTCTCAAGGTAATGCTATCAACACGTCATAATCTGGCTGACAAAGCTATGGTGGAATTTAGATTTAACAAATTGTAGACTAAGTATTAAGTTAGCTGCTTTGAAGACAGTTCATGTGCGTTGGTACAAGGGTTTTCAGCCAGGATGTTCTTATTATTTTTAAATGGACGAACTTACGAGCTGTATGCAGTATCAAGTTTCAAGTAGGTAATGTGATTGTATAGCTAGAAGCCATTTGTCTGATGTCGTCACGTATTCGGGACGCAGGATTCTCGCGCTCAGTGGAATGCCACCGGAGATTATCATCACGCGCGTTGTACGCTGTATGTATTTCCTCATACTGTTGCGCTTTATTATATTTTAAATCACTTTACTACTTCCTCTACCAACGTTGAAAATTGACAATCAATTCATACCCCTTTGAGAAATCCTATTAACATAATATGGGCATGTCACTCAGCCAGATTCTCCTTTTATACAAGAATACCTATTCGCTGACAAAGTTTTCGCTGAATGTAAGTACTCGTACCTGTCTACCATTGCTGATGTAAAACGGTATCACTGAGCAAAGATCTTCCGGTCTAAGAGATAATAAGATTGCAAACTGACATGAATACTTTATGCCGTTTTTGGCTTCCAGGAGCTGTTTAGTTGGACGTTACTTGAATTTTATTTAGGTATGGTGAGTCAGCGATAAACAAGATACGGACATACGAGCTTAAATGCGATGTACCACTGTTCCCTACAAGGCTAATCTTGTTTTAACGAAACACTAATTACGGTTAGTAAAAACAACGTTTTATAGTGCAGTCAATCGTTTCGTTCGGAGTGGACTGAGTCAGCTGTAATCGATAGTGTAATTGCAGAGCATGTCCTCGTATCGGGTGAGACAATAACTGGCCGGAGCCGAGCCGCCTTGGACGTAGATCGTATCTTTTGCAGTTACATGCGTTTAAGTAATTGCGGGAACTGCCATTGTTAGCCGGTCGACGCAAATTGGGCATTAGCGATAATTTATTGACTTTTAAATCAACTCGCATTGTCATTGCGACAATTTGAATATTTAGCGTGTGGGCTCGATAGGCTCTAATGATGGCAATTGTTCCCCATCACTGAGTCCGCCTGCAGGTGCGCCCGGCTGGGCTTCTTTAGGGAAATCTCGATATTATACCATGGGAAACAGTAATTGTCTAAAGAAGTAACGTCTATAAATTGACGCATAAAATATGCTTTGCACATCCAAATCTGTTCAGGCTGTTGTTTAGAATAATGAAACACACATAGGTACTGAAACCTAACAACACACTGCTTTTTTTGGTTGGGTGACTACCCGGTAAGCCAATGGGGGAAATCTCACGTTTTTCTTTTGCCAAAGAAATATAATATAATAAGAAAGGAGCCAAAGATGAAACTGCTGATTGCATTTATTTATTTTGTATTTATTTATTTATCCGGTACTGTGTAGAAAGTATGATTTATTTATGTTCTAAATCTAATTTAGTGGAAAGTAGTTGTCATGTCCGGTAAGGAGTGGATAGTCAATTTATAATAGTGACGTGAGACGGCGCAGGCCGTCACAAAGGCACGTGCGTGCCCCCGAGAGCAACCGCGGGCCGTTCAAAGCTGGCGCGGCTATCAGCCATCTGGGAACATCTAGCGAGGTGTAATGGTTTGTCGTGGGCACCTCAGATGAGCCGACGTTCCCAATGTGACGCGAACAGCGTGGGTTGTACCTTTTTTAACACACAGTGCATACCTAGCTTCCAGAAGCTCATTTTGTTTACGTGACATTTTCATTGTTATTTGACGTCACGTTTGGGTGCTTCATTGCGAAATTTTTCACTCATCATTTACCTACCCCTCGCAAGCTCACAACTTACTGAGCACGTGTCCCCTCCCAGAATAAATGAGAAAGGCTTTGCCCATAGTTCACCACGCTGACCAAGCAAACTTTACACGCCTTTGAGAACATTATTGACTCTCAGGCATCCAGGTTTCCTCACGATGCCGCGATGTTTTCCTTTGTCATTGAAGCAAGTAATATTTAATTTATTAAAAAGCACTGTAAACTTTGTTATAAAATCCTAATTTCACTATACCTACTACCTCGTACCTACCACAGTATCATAATAAGCGGGTTCATCCCGAACTCAACTCTTTGGTGAAGTCACGTAAAGAATAAGTAAGTAAGAAGTAGATATGTGCGAACAGTTCTCTTGAGTGAGATTCATTGAGAAAGATGTCAAGCTCTTTGATTTGATTACAAAATTATTACCTATACGTATTCGTATCACACTGGACCTGAAGCTGTCAAATTATACCTAGTAGTAGGTAGGTACGTAAGTAAGCCTTCGTTTTGTGAGTTCGTATTGAATGCACCTTACAAAATTTGATGAACGTACTTCAAAGGAGTCCCTTAGAAAAAAAAACAACGTTGCCCAAGTCACAAATTATTGCAAATAGATAAATTATTAATTTTGCCGTAAAACGTCGGAATTTATTGCAATATTTTCTTTTAAATCTGTACGTATTTGATATGATATGCTGGCATACCTATTTTATATACTTAGATGTAGGATACTACCTACTTACCTACTGTATTTGCAAAATACCTTCCCACAAGTTTTCCACTTTTTGAAACGAAATTGTAGATATAATATATCTAAGTAGGTAGATCATTAATTAAATAATGAATCAAAATAACAAGTTATCTACAATCTGTCTTACAAGGTATCTACTTATATATCTTATTGAAGCTTAGTTTATTTGTAGACAAATCTTTTTAGCAAATTATTCAGAGATGTCTAAATAGAGAAAATAATTTCACCGCTATTTCGCTAGTCTGCAATGCCCAATCATCACGAAGGAGACTTTATTGGCTCCGCCTCTTTAAAACGTTTTCTATACTAATCAAATCATATTACTGTACAATGCTCATCAAGGGGTGTGTAGGTACGTCTCGAATCTCGATATAGAAGAAGATGATGTGGGTGTGTTCGTAAAAAGTCTTATAATACTAACTGACCCGCCCCGGCTTTGCTTTCTTAGTAGGGGTTTTATAGCAACGTTGACCCAAGTCGGTAAACGGATGGGTGACTGACTTTGGATGCAAAGGGAGCTTGGCATCCGTCGGTACCGGCTACTATTGTGATAAGAATGGTGAAATGAAATTTTTGATTTTTTTCCCTTTCAAGTTCCGTTCTCTTTCTCCATTAGGATTCATCAGATCTTCCCATTTGAATGAAACTATCCTGATAGGTATCTGACAGTACAATATTTCCAATTAAGAAAAAGAAATATCGAAATCAGTTAAGATTTCACGGAGTCATGGAGTAACATAAAAATAAAAATAAAATAAAAATGAATTGACCAATAGCTTGCATCCCTATTATTGTCCTATACTTAACTACGTTTGACCTTTAGCTAAGTAAGTAGGTACCTACTTTTTGTCTCGGAAAACCAAAGAGTTTCCACGGGGACTGACTTTCATGAAAGATATCATTAAAGAACTCTCAATCCCGTCTCCACTCAATATCTAGCAATCTGAAAAAAAATAGTTCATGAATTGCATTTCTTATTTATTCAGATACCTTTGCTGAGGCATTATAAATGTGAAAGTTCAGGAGCCGTAGTTTTTATCAACACCATGTTTACGCTAGATAGTAATCCACTCGTAATATGGATGGATGATGCAATCTTATGTGGAGTTTGTGCAAGTTTGCGAGGCATTGCAATAAGGGCTTCTATGCGCAATGCACGGTGGTTGAGATAGAGAAATGTCAATAAAGAAAAACTTGAAAACTAAAACCCGACTGCGATCGTCTTAATAAACGCTGAAATATTATACTAAAATTGTTTTTCTGTCGCTTTGACACCCCACTCGATACAATAGCAAAAAAAAATTTTTTGAGACCCCCATTTTTTTCATGTAACATCCGTTTGGTCAATTTTATCGTATAAAATGTAGCCTATGTCACCCTTATGACGAATCGATTGACACCTCATTCATCAAAATTGGCCCAGTAGTTTAGGCGCTACGGTGGAACACACAGAATCTGGATACAAACATACATACCCACATACATAGATACAAGATAGCCTTCCTTTTGGCTTTGCCGCAGTTGGGTAAAAAGAACAAAATCATTAATCATTCTAAGACAAGCTCTAGAAATCTAGCCCGATGTTTGTCATTATTTCTGATTTTGGCACGATAGAGTAAAAGCCGAAAACTGAAACCAAGTCAGTGTTTTTGACACTCGTTGTATGGAAAAATCTTAGATCTTAACTACTAAACCTACTTAATATTATAAATGTGAAAGTGTGGATGTTTGTTACTCAATCACGCAAAAACGGCTGAACGGATTTGGATGAAATTTGGAACGGGGATAGATAATATCCTGGATTAGCACATAGGCTACTTTTTATCCCGGAAAATCAAAAAGTTCCCGCGGAATTTTGAAAAATGTAAATCCACTAATATAGTAATAGCCTATGTGCTAATCCAGGATATTATCTATCTCCATTCCAAATTTCAGCCAAAGCCAAATCCATTCAGTAGATATTGCGTGAAAGAGTAACAAACATACACACACACACACACACACACACACACACACACACACATACACACACACACACACACACACACACACACACACACACACACACACATACAAACTTTCGCCTTTATAATATTAATGTGATTACCTAAGTGTTGTGATCTCAATTAATTGTTGCGATTGGCTGAATTTATGGTAATTTAGCTGCAACATTTAAGCCGATGTCGGGAGAGGTCAATTGTCAGAGGTAATTGCGGTCGTCACTGTAGCTGTCAATTTGACAATATGCAGATGTCAAATCACGACGTTTTCCGTCCCTTCCCAAATTAAATTTTCATTTTTGCAATACTTTAACTCAATTCAAAGCTGAGAATTGGATAAAATCGTGTTCTTTTATATTGCTCGATGGTGGCGCTTTGCATACAAATCAGAATGGCAATGTATGGTAATAGCGCGCCAACCTGATAGCGTTTTGTCGCAGACACAGCCGATTAGCTCCGTCCGGTCAAGATAACGATGGACGGAATGCTGACCAAAATTTTATAAACATGTCTAGCGCTGACAAGAAATATTTCTGTTTGTTTCATTTTGACTACGGATAACCCACCCGTAGCAGTTACTATTTCTAAATACTTATGTGGCGTTTAATGAAAATTGAGAACGAGTAGGTATGTTACAGGTAACTTTTATTAAACGATACCTATTTTATTTTTTGACAGATACACCTTGTAATATACACTACAATTGGAATACCTTTTTGCTGAGCTTGAAATTTCCATCCTAAATAGCTGTTTATCATTAGTACCTAGAAATTCCTCTACTACAGCAGATACTGCTTTATCATCTTCAAATCAAGTTGTCTTTTATGAAAATAGAAAAAAGTCACTTAGGGCAAAGATTTGTGAATTGCTCTGATGCTGAAGTATCTACCAATTTCAAAGACATATTTATTCATCCCGGATTGCAACCATCGTCGTAACGACAGACTTGTGAAGCGGGCAATATTGAGATGAAACAAGACAATCTTTGCTTTAGCTCGCCATTTTTCATTGCGCAATTTTTTTATTTGTTCTAGATGTTATGTTGCCGTACCTGACCGTAGCTCCATGACCCAGGTATTCAACAATATCAACCACCCTTTGCCAATCCCAGGAAAAGTTCGTGATATTACCGGCGGAAGGATTCATCCCTGAAGTTCTAACGAGTTCGAGATGATGGTTTTTCTTAGCCATAGACTACGTAACGGGGTGGTCAGTAATTGTGAAGCCACGCTTTGTCCATTGTCCAAACCGAGCAAAAAATTATCAGGATCTTGTTGCAACAATTATCAAAAATGCAAAATTAATTGAACGTCGGGAAATATTCATTCTGATTTGTTTTTGCGCATCGCTAACCATTCTAGGCACCCAACGCACGGTTACTTTTCTCTTTTTTTCACGGTTACGTTCATGTCAAATAATGCACAACTACCTCAACCTGTAGAAACTGAAATAAGGGTATAAAATAACCAGTTGGTGTACACTCGACAGCACATCAAGCTTCACATAATATTACAATGCGAAAACCGTCGCTATGCAATAATCATAATACGCCGCACAATAATGATGATCGCAATGATGATGATGATGACGATGATAATGATTAAGGATCAAGTTTTCTAAATGTGCTACGCCAGATGACTCACTTCTGACTTCGCGCTTTACAAACACTATAAGATAAACAAGACTGCATGGAGTCGAGGTGTTTTGATCTCATACTGCTGTTTTCAAAAGAATGATATTATGCTAAAATAGAAAAAAAATCAAATAGTATTACAGCATTTAACAATATTATAACCGTAGCTCAAAAAATATCTACAAAGGTATTTTTTGAAGTACCTAGTTCACAATGATCTTTATTAACATCATTGCTAGTTCATGTATTCTTAAATCGATTTGTAACTATTTGCTTACTTAGTATTAGTTTTTTGTCTACTTTAGTATTTAAATCGATTATATGAAAATGGAATCGCTAGGTAGCTCATTTTACTTTTTTCTACTGATTTGTAATTATCGCCAATTAAGTAAATTTTTCAAAAAACAACTATTATAACAATAAACAAATACATATTATAACAATTTACCCGCCGCGCCGCTCTCGGTTTAGTGTTAACTTATCCCATATTTTTTTATTTGCCGATTTATAATATCCCATTACAAATTCTACTACTAAGTCGGTACTTTAGGCTCGAAATTAATAATAATAATCAATCTATCTATAATTTGCCACAACGTTGTTCTTCATCAAAAAGGACATTTTTGAACAAGTGTAAATTAAAAATTTTCAACACCCCCGACAAATCATTTTCAAATAAATAATTATGTATATCTAGGCAACGTCCATCTTGACAGCTTGACATTTGTCAATTGACACTTGAATATTATGAACCTAAGGGTTATCTAACCTTCTTTTCTACAAGAAAACTAGAAAATAGCTGATAACTTTTAAACGGCTGAACCAATTTTTTTAGATTATAGCTAAGAACACTCTCGATCAAGCCACCTTTCAAACAAAAAAAAAGTAAATTAAAATCGGTTCATTCGTTTAGGCGCTACGATGCCACAGACAGATACACAGATACACACGTCAAACTTATAACACCCCTCTTTTTGGGTCGGGGGTTAAAAACGACTGCATTGTAGAATAACTTATCGACACTTGTTAGAACATTTCTGACAACAACAACTTTGCTAAGTAACTTATCGACGCTTGTAATGTGTGAACATTGTTAGTCGTCAAATGTTGTTGTTTTGTCTAAAAGAGCATTTTTGGCAAACAACAACATTGCTTAATGACTTATTAACACTTGTAAGGACATTTTTGAGAAACAACAACAATGCTTAGTAACTTACCGACACTTGTAATGTGTCGATAAGTTACTTAGCAACGTTGTTGTTTGACAAAAATGTCTATTTTGACGAATAACAACATTGCTATAATACGTCCATGTTGCTAAGTAATTAAATAGATAGGTAGATTAATTGTTTTCAGACAAGGCAATCGCATCGTAACACAATTCTCCAAATGATGGGGATCGCTGCAAGGACGTTTACTGTAGGCAGCGTTGCTACCAGAGTAACACTATTTTGATGAGCAAAAAGTGGGTAAAAGAACCGGAGAGTCGACCCAACGATAGCGAAGTTTTCATGTGACCCTAAGTTCAAGGTCAGCAAAGGTATTTTGATGTAAATGCTCACCATGAATGGTTGGTGTAAAATAGAGGGCAAATAAGTCGTCGACGGAGGCGGTGGCGGTGGCGGAGGTGGCCGCGGCACTTGGCGCGGGCGGCTGCGCGTAGGGCTGGTGCTGCGCGAGCGGCGGCGGCGGGCCGGGGTAGTGCAGGCCGCTCGGGCCCGCCTCCACCAGCAGCTGCATGTGCGAGATGTCCACGAACTCGTCGCCCGCGCCGTCGCCGCGCCCGCCCAGCTCCTCGTCCTCCGGCCGACGCATCGCGATCACCGAGAGCATCGCACGAGCGCATCCCCGCACCGCGCGCTACCACCGCTGGCACTCGCACACACTCGCCGGCACTCGGCCGCGCGCACACTGCGGCGGCGCTGCACGCGCGCCACTACTAGCTTATTTACTTAAGGTCCTAGGGAAATTGACGTGATCACAGAACATTACGTGTAGGGAACTAACGGTACGCGGCACGGCAATCACACGGAAGGGTCACGAATGTCTACTGATAAATGAACACAGATTTGGCACGCGCAGAGTGTCGTCGCGCCGAGAGCGCCACATCCTCGACTGAGGCGAGCGCGGAGCGGCGAGGGCGTGCAGCACGCCGCCCCCGTGCGATGAGGCGCGGAGCCGCGCTCGTGGACCGCCGCGCGCCCTATCAATGGACGCCAGCCACCCGCTCGAGGTCGGTGTTCATTCACGACGGCCGCGTTAATGGCGTTCGAGCCGGGCGTCCTCGTTTGGCTGTCGTCGCCCACGTGCGCGAGAAAATGGCGCGGCGTCGCGACGGCGACTGAAGGCGCGCGAAAACTACGGGGCGCACCAGTGTAGTGAGTGCTGCAAGCGTGCGGCGCGCGAGCACGCGTGGGCACGGAGGCTCGCCGCGTGCTCGCGCGTCACCGAGATTCCGTTCCTGCTGCCACCACTTTCTCCGCGCTGAATCACGCTCCGCATTCGGAGCGCTCGCCGCGGCTCCCGGAGACCGTTTTGGTTATGCCACAATTAGCCGCGCGCCACGCGCTCCCGTGACGTCGGCGGCCCGGATGAGATAGCCGACAAGTTACGTAGATCGGATAAATCATTGCCGTCGACTAAAAATACATTTCTGGTCATCCTAAAGGCTCGTAATCTGTGCGACGAACGACGACGAAGATTGCGGATCACTTGCTAGTTTGACATCGAGCAGGTAACTATCTGTGACGTCTTGTTATAGGTGGTAAAGATTCTCACGAGTATGTTCATTGCTCAAGCTTTGAATTTATTCAAATAATTTAAGTAAAAAATATAATATTCCAATGTTTACATATTTTTTAAGATTTCAGTAGATTGTTAAATAAAAATAAATGAAGATCGAAATCTGTTTTATGCTTCGAAAATACTCAAAACAATCAAATATACAAAAATCTGATAGAAATTACCAAATTTTCCAACAAAGATACTAAATAACACCTACACCGGAAGAAGAACCTTCACGAAGGTCGAGGACTGTTTAGGCGTTGGCATGGCAACCATCTGTTGATCCGAGCGAGGCGAAATGTCAGAGAGCACCGAGTGGGCGCATCAGGGATTCCGGAGGGCTCGATCCGGACACCTGTAGAGTGTACAATTCTATGTCTATGCGGCTAGTGCTCTATCTCTCTAATATAGTGTAAACTAGATGATGCCCGCGACTTCGTCCACGTGGATTTAGGTTTTTTAAAAATCCCGTAGGAACTCTGATTTTCCGGGATAAAAAGTACCCATTGTCCGTCTCCGGGATGTAAGCTAACTCTGTACCAAACTTCATCATAATCGGTTAAACTGATGGCAGTGAAAAGCTAGCAGACAGACAGAAAGACAGACAGACACACTTACACATTTGTAATATTAGTATAGATAGTATAAAACAAAGTTGAAACCGAATGTTTTAACAGAAATCTGGAAAACCACAGACATAGATATTAGTTTCTAGAATATGTCTGCAAAATTTCATGGACTTTGGTTGCTTAATATTCAAATGAAATTGGAACTACGTTTGTATGAAACGAGTGACGGAGAGAGCCCTCTTAATCTTCCTACTTCAGCATAAGACTTCAGAACTTCTAAGTGGATTTCAAAAAGGTTTGCAGTATCACAACAACTTAATTATTTATTTAATAAGCTATCATTCAGCTAGGTGTATAATTTGTATCATATTTCTTTATTACTTAGGTATTACTTTTTTTTCTATTTTTATTCGGTGACAATTATTGAGACCGACCGTGGTCTGATCGAAGATTAATGGAATTGAACTGTAACCTAGTAGTAGTATATAGGTACAGTCAAAGCTTTCCAGGAAAAATTACACTTTATATACCTTATTTTTATTTATTCAATTTTATGTTATTCACGTATTTAAGTTAAAATATAAATAGGTTTTAGATCGCTCTTTGTTTTATTAAGTGTATCCTGTATTCTTACTCTTTGTAATTTTGTTATTTTGTTGTTGTTGTTGTTTAAATAAATAGTAAGTTTAATGTACAAGGTAGTTAGGTACTTAGCTATATATTTTGCAAGTTACAGCCAAGGAATAAATATAATACTTGTTTATTATTTGTGTAACGAAAATAGAAATTACGTAGGGTTGACTTACTTTCGTTTGCAAAGAGGCTTCTTCTGTTAAATTAACTATGGAAAGTATCTACACTTCCAGAGACTTCTTATGACGAGGGAGCCCGTAGCTTTTGAGAAGTTTTAAGGAGTGTATTTTTGTTTGATATATGAGTAGCTGCTGACAGCTACACACTGGTGTAGCCTTTTAGAAATCTGAAAGTGGGTAAGTACGGTGGTTATTCTGTGTTGCCGATTATGACAAACTTTGAGTTTGGATTATCCTTAAAATATGTCGTGGTGGTGATGGTTTTTGTGGGTATAGTATTGAATTTATAAATACATATATTAAATACTTTTCTGTGACACCGTCCACGTTGCTCCGTTGTTTTCCTGGATTTTTCCTCTTACTTGCAAAACCTTTCATCTTGCTGCGAAAGTCTAGTCAAAATCTTTTCGGGATCAAAACACTCTAATCGTTGAGATACGGAAGAATGGTAAAGACATTTGGACCAACAAAGTCAGTCACCCATCCAGATACCAACTTGGGTCAACGTGGCTTAATCAACACAATTAGCTAGTGTGCGCTCACTCACATAACCTTTTTACAGTTTACAGATGATGACCATCTGTGTTTATAATTATAATTAAATGTTTTAAACAACAACGAAAAAAAAACTAAGCCACACCATACCTATACTTCGAAATCACAGAAGGACATCACAATTTTATTTATTGGTATCTATAGAATTGATAAAAGTCACATTACGCAAGTGAACCGAAGAGAACTTGACTACCTACGCATGAATCGCCCAGAAAAGTCTATCACGAATAGTAAAGGTTAAAGTTTAAAAGTACACGGTATTTTTAAACGGTACACTTATACCTATTATTCAATAAAAATAAGGTTTACATTTTCAGTTATAGCGGCAATTCAACAAAAGAATTGATGATTATTTATTACCTATAGATATATTATTATGAGCTGTGTACCTATTAGTTAAAAATAAGGCTTATGATATTAACTTTTAGTTAATGTACAACATTGCTCTATGCCGCCCGCCCTGTTAACAATTTATGGTGGAAGGGCGGCCTACTCGCGGGAACTAAGAACATCTTTCGTGGCTGAATCTTATGGAAAGTTTCTTCACTTTTTCACCATCGAACCGTGAAGCGTTGTAAAGTTTGCACTGTGTCTCGTACGCAGTCGACATCCTACGGATAAGCAGGACTTACAAAGCGAATCGCTTCCTCGTTTCTAATACACACTGCTAAGTTATGGAATGCACTTTCGGTTTCTATTTTCCCGCCACCTATGACATTGATAACTTCAAAATAAGTGTGGAAAGACGAAATACAATTTTTTTTAATATATAATAAACTAGAAGATGCCCGCGGCTTCGCCCGCGTGGATTTCAGTTTTTTAAAATCCCCTAGGAACTCTTTGATTTTCTGAGATAAAAAGTAGCCTATGTGCCAATCGAGGATATCTCCATTCCAAATTTCAGCCAAATCCATTCAGTAGTTATTGCGTGAAAGAGTAACAAACATACACACACACACACACATACAAACTTTCGCCTTTATAATATTAGTGTGATACTTTGTGCTACACTCTTATGCTCTTCAGCGGTATAATTTCCAGATGATACGGTTCCACTTTTTATTCTATAATCATCTAGGTGATATCATACCAATGAACAAAATGGAACAAACCCTTCTCGCCACCCAATAGGCAGTATATAATTATGTCATAAGTACATATACATTATACATACAGTATGTACATATGTTATAAGGCAGTGAATATGTCGCAGGTATAATATTGTCAAAGCCGTGATATTACAATCTTACTAGCGATATTATAATTAAACGGCAAATTGTCAATCATCTTAATTTCTTAATGCACAACTACTTATGTACGTTTCTAGAAACAAGATTCCACTAAAATTAATATATCAGTGTGAATCGTTGGAGGGTTTTGGTTACACAACTATTTGGATCTATTTAGAGTGTATACGTTTCAGCGTTCTGGTAACAAGCTTACTCCACACGTAATGAGCATACGTAAATTGACACTTACACAATATACACGCACATTGGATGTCAGTGGCATCATTGTTCGGGGGCGGGGTGACGCACTAGTTTCCACTTTCGTCAGCATTCTGTCACTGATAGTGACGTCTGCCTGTTTTATAACTTCCCATTTAGATAATAAGCTGATAATAAACGTGCATGAATTTCGGACGTCATCAAAAATAGCCTCTTAATTAATTAAGAATACTTGCCATCGATCGAATTCGTTAATGGTAGAATGCTAAAAGTAAAAACTGACGCTATAAATGCTTTAATTTAGACTAGCTGATCCACCCGGCTTTACTCAGGTGAAATTTGACATTGGAATTTACATAATAAGTAGGTATGTACCTAATATATTATCATGGGCCTTTGAAAATCTTTTCATAGTGGAGATAACCTACTTACATGCAAAATCTCAAGTTTAGCCCCAGCATTATGAGGTGTAAGTACCTACACTGAAAATTATTATGTCAGTCAGTCATTTTCCACTATACAAATAAAAGATGTACTTAGTTAATTCAATAAAATCAGGATTTATTTTAGGCTATAGAGACGCTTAGTCCGCATAGCAGACTTGCCGATTGAGAAAATTGGCGATGGAAATTGTCTTATTTACTTATACTTTACCTTTTCTATTTACCTAAGGCTTTGTTTATTTTTGGAGCTCACTTTTAGGAGTACTCGAAGGGTGCCAACGGGACCCTAATACTAAGGCCGCCCATCCGTCTGTCCGTCTGTCTATAAGCGGAAGATGGTAGAGATCTGAAATTTTCACAGAATGTGTATTTTTACTGCCGCTATAACAACAAATATTCAAAATCCGCGACATGAAAATAAAAAAAATAGCAAATGTTATTTCTTGTACGATCGTACGGAACCCTACCTATGCGAGTCCGACTCGCACTTAATCGATTTTATTTTTGTTCGTTCTGAGAACAACTAATGAATAGCTAAAATCTAAATTATTATTGAAAACATGTACCATTTTAAGTGCCAAAGTAATTGTAACAACCTACTTTAAAAATAAAGTAAAGCAATTGTTATTTAACATTATACATATTATTATAATTGGACTGAAAAAAGTCGTGGTAAAATCTGCGATTTATCATTAAAATTATGTAACTTGTAAGCATTCAACCAACGCACGAACCTTTCACAGAGCATAAACATGTACCTACCTGTATAATATGTACCTACCTAGTCCTAGTGGGCTTACCTAAGCTTCTCAGGTTGGGTTCTTGTACGATAAATGTAGGTAATAGGTCACGTAGATCGCTATTTATGAAACATAAAAAGGATGGAGCAATAAAACTAATTATATTTTACTTGAAGAAGCACTTATTTGAGTAGAATTGGTGTTTTATTTCATTAGTATCTATTAGATTTTTGAAATTGTACTTCTTTGCCCAGGTGGGAGGTGATTTTATCTTATGTCGAGACCCATTTCTATTATTTGTATAAGTAGTCAATACTGTTAGGTTTTATTATTATAATATATTGAGTCGAATTATTTTAAAATCAATATCTGGGACAATTATCAACCCATTGATTAGGTATAACCAAAAAAACTGTTGCCTTGTTGTCTGAAAATGCTAGGCGCCATGGCACCACGGCGCTATTGTGAGTTTTCTGCCCGCCCGCATCTATCTTTTTACTGCAAAGACTAATCACTAAAGAAGCGTGGTAGCAATCAAGGGCCTTGCAGCATCAGGATTGAAGAGTTGGGATCCGAAGTTCAATGATGTAGTAAAATAATAGATATAGTATATGTATAAAGTACCTACTTGATGCTCCGTACCTAAAATAATATTGCTAAATCTCTATAGTTAAGGTATGCTGTACCCTGCACCATCAGAGCTGAGGAGTTGGGACTTGGAATTCAAACACGAAATCGTTGCTTGGTACTTATAATATTAATTCACTATGAACACTTCCTGAATCTTAATAACTTAGGCAGGCAGTAAGCCTGCAGCATCAGGATTAAGGAGCTGGATCCAGAATTTTTTATGGGGCCACCACGGAAACTTAAACTTACATTTTTTTTTAAATGGGCAAAATTGAGAACCACTTCCTTTTATGAAGTCGGTTAAAAATGATAAACAGCTTTATAATTTTATTAATATGTTGTCATCGATCGTTTAAAATATTGATCAGACATAGTAAAATGGTCCGAACGGTCGAGATTCTAGTAGCGAGTTAGGAGTTAGGACCGTGCGGGGGCGGATAGGAAGATTGACTTATAAGGCTGCGGACCGCACCGCTAGCGTCACCGCCCGATTAACTCCAACGAACAACACTTTTGTCTTACTTTTGGATAAAAAAAATAGTCGCTCCACACATGAACTTGTATAGGCATAAAAACTTGGACTAGCATTGCCTAATTGGGTTAGCGAAAATCAATTCGGTGACGTTGTAAAGTTAAAATAACTCTAACTAAGATCTTTTGAATTCTTTAACACATCTCAAAATATAATGTTTTATTGCAAGAACAATACCTAATGATATTATAAAATATTCCATACAAATGCAAATGAAAGTGTTTTTAGGCCACTTTTTGTCCCGTTAAATCAAAAAGTTTCCACGGGATCACGGATAAAGTCGCGGCATCATCTAGTAAGTCACAGGCCGCTATCATTAGCAACCCCAAGCAAACCTGTAAAATCGACTTCAATTTTGTAGGTTCAATTACCTTGCAATCCAAGCTTACCATTCAGTGATACTGTCAAGAACCTCGGCTTGTCTACTCACTCCTCATTCTCCTCGATACCACATATCAAATTTTTGTCAGCAGACGCCTCTTCGCTGCTGTCGGCTCTCTTGAACGATGGCACAATCTCCTCTCAATTAAAACCAAGATATCCTTGGCTAAGCTTTAGAGCCTCGATAGCTCAATCGGTTGAGGAGCGGACTGAATTCCGAAAGGTCAGCGGTTCAAACCCCACTCGTTGCACTATTGTCGTACTCCTGGCACAATCTTTGCGCTTAATTGGAGGGGAAAGGAGAGTATTAGTCATGATTAGATAGCATGGCTAATATTCTTTAAAAAAATTTTTTCTCCGACCAATAGGTACTTGAATACGCCAACAGCAGCTACAGCTACACAAATCTGAATGAGGAGATTGAGCATAAGCTGAAGCATCTGCAAAATATTTGAATTCGATTTATTTTTGGTTTAAGAAAATTCGACCATGTTAGCGAATATCCTACTCGTCTCAAGTGAGATCTCTACATGAATAAAATGTAGAGATGTGATTAAAGTTTTAAAACTTTACTGAATACCTACGAGTTTGTTTGTTGTGGTATCTACATTGTAAAAGTTTAAATGGTATTAAGACAGTATAATGTAACTATTTAATTTGTATGTGCGAGTAATTAACAACCAGCTGGCAGAATGATTATTCTCTACTGAGTCCGTAAATTCGAACATCAGTTATTATGGCAGCATACACGTGCAGTTCATACTCTTTCTCATACTAATGGCTCGGGATAGGACAGATATGAATAGCTCAATTTTGTTGCAATAGTAGAAACAGGTAACATGACTATGAGTAGGCATCAACAATTAAATAAAATCAATCATTCCTCATACGCATGCCTAAGGTTCACAATACACTTCCGCGACCTGTGTTTTCTACCAATACCTATATAGGTACAATGTTGTTACAATGAAAGGCAATGAAAACTTGGTTGTTTCACATAAATTTCAAAAATTTTGGTTCTAGTTCGTCACAATCTGAAATCAAAGGAATCATCATACCAAATTTCAGCATTTACTAAATATAGATTACATCAAAATTTCCTATGGACTTTTGGGCCAAATGAAAATAGACAAATCGCTTTTATAGACACAGGTACGCGGCGTTAAGCTAAAACAAAACAGCAATAGACAATCTGCATTCACTGCCGTTTGTAGAAGCAATTTGGTGTCATGCAAGGCAACAGGAAATGTTGTTGCAATTGCTCGCGAGGCTGGGGTTTGATTCTTGGCTGAGATAAATTGTTCACTGTCGATGAATCGCGCTCCGTATTAGAACGTGCGTATTGAATACAAATAGGGACGCGTGCGGGCCGCGGCTTTCAGAAACAACTAAGTACGTGCTTACAACACACTATAATATGTAACATTTTAAAGATAACTGACAAAGCATTAATTCAAAACTTGCGGTAAAATTTTTGATTGCTTCTAATAATAATAATTTGGTTACCCGGCAAGAATTGTAATTCCCCTTTTTATATAGGTATATTATGAACAACTCACGCATTTCAGCGAGTCTCAAAAATAATTGTAGGTACAAAGTTTTATCGCAATCGGATTAATAATATGGAATTTGTTAACTTATATACTCCGAGATTGATTCTAGAAAACCGACTGAATCGCTACAATCAAACTTGATTGCTACTAATAATAAAGAACACCTATAACAAGCGCGTTATTACTAGCTTCCTAATAAAAACCATCGTTTGAGTAATAAATAAAAGAGAGAAGCATTCAGATAGTCGCTACCGCGGCTCGAGCTGGGCCATGACGTTGATTTATTGCCTTAAATTGTGGATTTTTCATCGTCAATGATCTCTCGCCGTTTTGGCGTCGATAAGTGCCATTTAACACTTGATATAGTGTCGGTAATTTGTGTCTGGGTTCCGCTTTTCTTTTTTCAATTAGCTCCAAACTGGTGCGTGATGTAAGAAAGGTAATTGGTTGTGAATCGTTTTATTTTATACGATAACCTTCAAATAAATTTTCTGTATCTAAGTACTTACGATTTAAATTAATGGGCAAGTGTTATTTGATGAATTTTTTGAGTAGGTAGAGCAACGATTTAGGACTTATTTTGTGACTAGACGATTAGCGCAATTTGAGTCTAGGATTTGGGTTTTTAAAAATTACGTGGGAATTACATAAAGATGGATCAATATTTTCGGGAATTAAACACTACAGGTACCTATACGTATACCTGTATGTATTACGAATCTAACTGCCCACCTTGTACAGGTATGTGCCTACCTAACATTTAAAATTACTTTTTTATGGAATTTTCTGAATTATTCTATAAAATATACTGGAAAATGGTTTATTGTTGAAACGTAAAGAAGTAACAAAGAAGCAACCATCCATAGGTACACATTTTTAGATTTTGATATTAAGTAGTAGTTAATATGGATTCTCATAATCTAAAGTCATAATTATATAGATAGAGATAAAAATAATACATATCATTTCTCCGATGCATTTTGAAATTTTGTCCAAAGATTTATGCATGATATTTTCGTATCGTATGATTTATGCGGTTCCATGGTGCGTGGGTCAAGGGCTAAGAGGTGTAAGGGCGCGTAAAGAGCACAGCCTCAGGGCAAATTAAAATTGCGGCGCACTGTCTCTAGGTAGAGATGAGTTAGAGTTATTTATTCATAGATATATCAACTGAAAACTACTTGTAGCTACAATGGTTCTAACATCCCCTCGGTAATATAAGCCCACTACCAGCTCTACAAGATTTCGAGATGCCATTTGTTAATGTGGGCCTTACAAACTTCCTAAAAAAATTGGTTGTCTGTAAAGACGGTTTACTGACGATAGTTGAACGTGACAACAAAGGCCGATTGTGCTTCTTTGTCGCTCGTTCCGCGCTCTCGCTTGCACTTCAAGCCTTACATGGAACGCCTCAGAGCGAGGTAACGCCGCATAAGTCATGTTTTTTCGTGCGTGCAGCCGGCTCTATCGAATTATAAGACGTTCTCACGTCAAAAATTCGGTGCATTGGTCTCAGTTCATGGAAGAAAAGTTGCGCTTTTTGTCAATCAGTAGATTAGCGCTGGATCTGATCTTCCTGTCTGTCTAACTATTAGGTACATACCTATAGTATTAAATCTTTCCGATAGTCTCTGTAGGTACCATAAGACTAGATGACAAACAAAGTCTAAGTTAGATTAAAAGCTAAGAGGTAAAACTATATAATATATTATATCATTTATCCTGAGTTTATGGTTAATTTAATGATATTAATAAGATAATGATATAACGCAACTCTTACGGCAATGTTATAATAGTAAAATAGATAGAAATATGTATATTTTTACTTATTGTAACTTTTCCAAAGAAATAATAACCAACCCAATAGATACGTGGAAGAGCTTTTTTGACGCTTTACTTCAATTCAGGTCAATTTCTTTATTTCAAGCCTATAAGGAATAGCGATAAGTAATATTGCGAAAAAAGAAATATCATTAAGTAATTAGATTTTTAAAATCGTGATTTTTTGTACCAGTGACAGAATACAGTCTAATTTTCTATTCGGTCAAAGTGGTCATGTAGTAGATACCCAAGATGGATTAAGTTTATGCATAGCTCACTGCATGCGTGCACATTATCACAAGTAATAAAATATACGAGGTGATCATGATATTAAAAAGAAACTCAGCATGATTATATTGCTATGGTTACTTAAATGTAAACGATATCTTAAGTTGTTTTCTAATGTGTCGCCTCGCACTGGGCAATAGCACTAATATACATTCTAATCATCATAGTAAGCAACGCCTATTCTGACCTCTCTTTGGTTTTGGTATCGATTTCCAATTTTAATAATGGAGAGTTCCCTTATTTAATTTATTCAATTTTTATCAAGAGATTTTAATGAAACTTTTATTTCATTATGAATTCACTTCGTCGAATAAGAAACGATTGGTCTATTTGATCTTTAACCATAAACGCACATAACTTTTTAACTTAGAGAAAAAGAAGTAGGTATATGTGATGTGTAAGTTGGATATATTATGTAAAAGTAATTTTTCGAAATACACTGAACGGCTTAAACCTTTACGAAGTTTTGGTTACAGAAAGTTTTATCAATTCTATCAATCTACTTGGACCTCCTTATCTCTATATAAAAATAATGCTTAATTATCATTTTTGGTATTGATAAAACAGATTTTCTCAGTCGTTTCTTATTACAAAGATTATAATACATATATTTGTTACATTATATGTATAGTTACTATGAATAGTGAAAATGAACTAAGTGGAGGAGAGCGTTGGACGAGGCGCGACGACACTGGTTCTTTATAGCCCGCGATGCTGTCCGCGCAGCTTGACTTTGTTTTTACGACACCATAACCTCAGCTATTTATGGAGTGTATTTAGCATAGGTCCGCATCACAATTCCTTCCGAGGGGCGCAATACTTGTAGCAGTCGGAGGCGCGCGCCCGCGATCATTGTGCAGGGCGCGCGCGCCGCGTGGGACGCACCTACTGGTTATCGAACACAGTATCAATAAATTGCACTTGCGTCCGTCGTGTTGTGCAAATAAAAGAATCAGAGTACTACGTGTTATCGACGAAAGGTCTAAATAAATTCGAATATACTTATTTGTTGTCCTCTTTCGTCGATATCATCATCGACCCTGAATCGGGCGCGGAGAATAAACTTTGTTTTGATATATTTCAATATCGTTATTGCGATTCAATTGGAGGAAGGTTCGTTTAAAATTATACCAGCACGTGAGTCGGTCGTTTGGCGAGGAACCTTTAAAATTCATCGCACAATGTTTGCCTGTCGTTCTTTTATTTTCATTATCGAGTAACAATCGAGTATCGAGGCTTAACGAGCAATTACGATTTGTCTGTACGTGAGGTTGTCTGCGATGCAGGCCGGGTATCAATTAAATCACGTGGAATCGAAACCATTGCTGTGTTATGACTATTCACATGCGTCGGCTCCATAGTCACGCCCTCTCGCGGACTCGTCGAAGATAAAAGATGTCCAGGTGGTCGATTCAATGGCACCCATTAGAAGCCATTATGTGCCAATAAATATTGTGAGAGACGCTCGTAGTATCGGTACCTAGCATGTGCTGTAATTTAACATAATGTAATAGGTCCCTGTAATAGAACAATTTCTATATCTACCTAACTACATTGTAGATTCGCTGATGCGAGCTGTTCAAGCTCAAAATGAAACCACTCGTAGGTACATACTTACAGGCTATTACACTAATATTTTATAGGTAGGCATATAATTATGTAGATTCAACTTAGTTATATCACACAGATTTTGCAATAGTAAATGTGTAAATGTGTCTGTTTGTCTATCTGTTAGCTTTTCACAGCCCATCCGTTTAACCAATTTTGACTACAGACAGCATTCAGCTAACATTCAGGAGACTGATATCCCGGGAAATCAAAGAGTTCCTAAGGAATTTTTAAGTGGGCGAATTATTTAGCCTTCTATAAGCAGGTACGAGAACCTATCATGTTTAAGCCTTCGTATTTACAAAGTGCTTATTTTGATCAGAAATCAGTGAAGACGATATAAAAACGGCGTTTTCATTGAGATAATCGAGGTAAGGACAAGGCATTTCACCGGGTGAGGATTAGATTATTATATCGTGATTGCGTTGTTAATATTATGTTTCTTGTGCCGGCCGGGTCCCACGGACCGGTGTCGGTTTTCATTAATGTGACCATTACCGCGGCTGGTGCATAAATTGCCGCAGGGTGACCACCGCGAGGACTCAAACCTTCACGCTAGGCGTTCAGAAACCGTTTGCCATGTACCTACAAATCTATATTACCTAAAAGGTGATTGACTGATAGGTTAATCAAAGCACAGCTGTACGGATCAGGCTGGGCATGCAGATAGCTATTTTGACGTAGAATTCCGCTAAAGTATTTTTGAAAATTCAACCCCTAACGGGGTAAAAACGGAGTTTAAAACTTTCTAATAAGTATAGTATAGCCATAGATATTATATACAAGTGTTAATTAAAAATTTATAACACCCCCGACAAGTGAAGGTTACAGTAACAAGAAAAGAGCTGATAATTTTCAAACGGTTGAACCGATTTTCTTGGATTATAGCTAAGAACACTCTCGATCAAGCCACCTTTCAAACAAAAAAATCTTAATTAAAATCGTTTTATTAGTTTAGGAGCTACGATGCCACAGACAGATACACAGATACACACGTCAAACTTATAACACCCCTCTTTTTGGGTCGGGGGTTAAAAAGATGACTGACCATGACAGATTGATATATCAAAGCGCAGCTCAAACTACTGGACGGGTCGTGCTGTTTGGCATGCAGATAGCTATTAATGAGTAGTTACCTACATCCGCTAAGAAAGGATTTTTGAAAATTCTACTTCTAAGTCGGTAAAATAGAGTTTTGAAATTGGTGTAGGTACCTAGTGCACGCAGACGAAGTGCGAGCAAAAGCTACAATATTATATACTTACAACAACATCATTGTTTTTGTCTAAACACTAGTGCTTACTTAGTAGGTAATATGGCTATACCTACTTTAGTTTTCCTTCGTTTTCTTAAAAGGTAAACAAGCATCTACGTGTGAAAGTTCATAGTTTTTGATAAAAATAAAGAAATGTGTGTTTCAAGGTTTTTGGGAATTCCACCCTATCACCTATTTTCAAAAATTCCACTTGAGCGGGTCAGATAGCATATATATATATAAGTAGAACATTTCTATGGTTCTTTCATTATTTTCATTCTACGTTATATGTAATGTAGTTAACGAATGTGACGACCCGTTCATATGTATTGTGTTCCAATAGCAACCCTTATTTTACCCTTTAAAAATATAGGTACTTACTTAAATTTTCCATTAGAAACATTAGAAAATGAAAATATATTATCAAGGACGAGTGGGAGAGCGAATTTGATCTCGCATTTAATAAATACGTAAGCACCCACGTTGTCTAATAGTACCTATTCAAATGCTATAAGAAAAGTTGGACTAATTACCTTCTGATTAATTTGTTTCTTTGGCATTCAGTCAGATTTTAGTAGCCCCTGAACTTTCCATATCTTGTGGGAGTTTGTGGAAAAGTTTGCCTTCTTAAGTCATCTTTTCACTCAAGTGCACAAATGAATAATTTGCGAGCTTCTGGACATTTCACATTTAGCATCAGATTTATTTGTGACCTTTTTGAGCGCGAACCCGCCCGAAAATTACTGCGTAGTTTGGCGAGATATAAATTATTTGTGCATTTTTAATAAACATATTAAAAAAATAGGTCGCAACGTGGCGTAACTTCACGTGCAGGACTGCAATGTTGCAGGAATGTGAAGTGAATACGCCAGTCACACACTTGCTAGATACGGGAGACAGTATATTTCGTTTCCACCGGAGGATTGCACCGATATGATAGTCAATAATCTGAGATTTTACTCTCGGACTGTACAATCACATAAACCGCGGAGCCGGTGCGTATAAATTATGGAGCGCACTCGGAGATATTGTGTTTCACGTCCGGAGTTTAGACATGGGCCGAGGATATCTGCGTGAAAAGGGCGAAATATTGCAGAAATTTCAAACTCGACAGGACAGCATTCGATTCGTCGTGGTGTAGGATTTCATTGGGCTATATCGCGTCCACTTCGAGAGCGATACAAGGCTCATGAGCCTTTACAGTCATGCTTCGCTAGACCCGACGTTTATTGATAGTACTTATTTTATTAATTTAACACATAATATAAATCCACCCATCCATTGCATTTTATGTAGAAAATATGTTAAGTATAAAATATATAATATTAAAGGATGCCCGCGACTTCGTCCGCGTGGATTTAGATTTTTAAAGATCCCGTGGGAACTGTTTGATTTTCCAGGATAAAAAGTCTAATATATATAAAAGTCTAATAAATATAAAATGCCTATGTCAATTACAGGGATGTAAGCTACGTCGGTACCAAATTTCATACAAATCGGTTAAGCGGATGGGTCTTTAGGAATCCCGTGGGAACTCTTTGATTTTACGGGATAAAAAGTAGCCTATGTCCATCCCCGGGATATAAGCTGACCCTGTACCAAATTTCGTCATAATCGGTTATACAGTTGGGCCGTGAAAAGGTAGCAGACAGACAGACTGACAGACAGACAGACAGACAGACAGACGGACACACTTTCGCATTTATAAAATTAGTAAGTATGGATATGGATAAAGCCTGTGAATGAATAAGATATCTATTAGGACTTTGACCTACTAAATTAACCTAGGCCCGGAAGCCTAATACTTACTGTAGTTTAACAGCCACAGTGTGTCATCTCTGGCAGACACTTTTTCAGTATTGACTTTTTGTTGGCTGAAATCGATTGTAACCGAAAGAATATTAAAAATCCATAACAATTGAAATCAAAATAATGATTTTCTAACATCTTTTCTGTTATAGACTTGCACGTTTAATTTACCGACTTTCAAAAAAGGACGAAGTTTTCAATTCATTGCGTATTTTAATGAAGTTCTTTATAGTAATAAACTACTTAGCCTATGATAAAGTAATGGTGGAAGCGCATATTTTGTAGCTCACATAGGCACCATAGCTTGGAGCATATCGGAAGGAGATGTTATCCACTATATTGTTAATCCGGTAATTTGAATTTATTGCGTCGTGAATAAATGGCGCGCCCGCTATCAGGAAACGTATCGAGGCAGCACCCGTGTACTTAGTTTGCGCTTGCCTTCAGACCATCCCGCTACCTTCTGACGTACCAATGCACGCAACTAACGGATCGCCTAGGTTCTCTGTGGTGGTCCGACTCTACTATCGGGAGCAAATGATTCGTGATTATCGCAAACTGTGTGGACTGCGGCAATCATAATATCATCATTCTGCACATTCGCGCTAACCCGAATGGTTGGCGCGAATATAGTAGGTATATGTAATTTTTCAAAATCCTGCGGGTTTTTTTTTGTTTTTACCATTCATATCCGTTGGCTATCACAGAATGTAACGTCCATCGATCGGATGATTTGCCAACTCGCCGTATACCGAATTACCTATTTGGCACCTGGATTGGCCGATAATGTCAAAGTATCACAGTCCGAAATTGAATTCCAATAATGAAGCCTTACCATGATAGAGTACTAATAGTAAAGTCTGGAGCTCGTCCTGATAGCGACTTTCATATCCAAGTAGATGGATTTGTAGGTAGGTACAAAAATAAACATTGAAAAAATAGAATCAGAACCGGTAGAATAAGTACAGGTTGTATTTTTTCTGTACGTAGCACAAAAATAACGTATTTTTGTTGCCGCCGAAGGCTGTGCTAGTTAATTAGGAATTAATTTAGCCAATTTCTACCATTTCTAAGTTTAGATAGGCTTTATTAGATAGACTAAGAAAAACACGCTTATTTTATTTAAACAATGGCCGCTTCTCCCCTAATCAAACACACCATTTACAAGGCTGTACTAAGTCTGGGAAGTAGCTAATCTCGCGTATTCCTTGTTGGAGATGTGATTGTTGCTCCTTAACGGGCGAGCCGCTCTAATCGGAACATCCTCGGAGCGGCCGTGTCTGAGCATCGGCGTTAATTAGACTCCTATTGCATTCTACTGGATTAAACCTAAAGACATGAGCAGTGAGGTCAGATCGCGCCGTTCCCGGACAAAACACAGGAAGACTCTTATTATCTACATTTTAACGTTTCTAAAGTCGTTCGTGATGGTATAGCTAGTGGGAAGAGCCAAGGGTCATTGTTTCACTATCGTACAAAAATATATAAAAAAGCTAATAAAAAAATATAACAACAACGAATTATATTTAAAAAAAAAATATTCGGGATAATGTAAGGATTAAATTTCCCTAAAACCATTGAAAGCTCTAGATGAAAAAAATGAATGTCTTTGGTCAAAGAAAACATCGTTTGCGAGCCTGTCTGGTATGCAGGCAATCTACAGTTTTTGACAAGTTTTTTCAAGGCCTTTTCCAGCAGCGGGATGCATATGCTAAACCCTTCCCAGAGATGCAACGGTACAATGTTTCGTTCGGACCGCGACCCGTTGAAGTGTGGACCAGCAATCAGGAATCATTATTTACGGACAGCTATTATCACCTCGTGGCTTTTCTGGTTTATTATCGGCATTGCTCGTTATGCTGTCCTGCGACGGATAAATTATGCTATTAAGTTAGCAGATTGACAAAGTTATTTATGACGTTAAGTGCAAGCTTGAGTGGTGGCTGGTAACCACGTGAGCACATGTTAACATCACTTAAAAATAAACTAAATTTCTTAAAACAGGATAACATAATATTTTCCATTTGAATGATGAGCTTTGAGCAGTAAATTTTGAATTTTTGACTGTTTATATCTCCGGATTAATTTTAAAAACGGCAAAACCGATTTTGACAGCTTTCACCGGCAGATGGGTATTGCAAGATTTTATCTCTATTTTTAGTTCTAGGTAAATAAAGCGTTTCCTGCCATTTACGTGGATGAAGTCGCGAGCTAATAACCTACAAATTGTACTTTTAAGTATTTAATCCTTCAGAATCCACGATATAAATCAATGAATATTACTTAAACAGTAGGTAACTTGATTAATTGCAGTACTAGTGATAGTGTTAGATTATCTCCACTCTCCACTTAAAAGTACAATCTCGGAATATCGTTTATTTTTTAAACGCTCCGTACAATAAAATGTTGACACCGCCGCACGCGCACTGTTCCATCTGATAAATACATGTAAATAATTATTAAATATTATCGAATGTCAGATATGGTCGTTTAGGTGGCCGTTTCGTTATCTGTGTTATTTGTTGTTAACAGTTCCGCGGGGCGCTAGACATGTTATCGTGTTGAGTTATGGCAACAAGAGGTGCGACAGCTCAGGGTTGCCAGCTTGTTTTAAGAACATCCAAGCCACCAACTGCTGGAATTAGGAGATCAATTTGAATCAATTTGGAAAGATACGTACGTGCGGACCTACATACTTTTGGGTGATAAAAATAGAATTCTCAAGTTGTGTAGAATTTCTGTCAATGCATTTGGCGAAACTAAAGGTATAAGGTAGGAGCGAAGTCTTCAATAAGCTTGTACCATATCAATACACTGAAAAATCATTAAATAGTTGAAGTTGTTTTGTATTTTTTTTTTAATTGGCATAACTTTTATTGTGTACTAAATACTACTGTGTGAAGTGAGACAGAACCTGTTTATAATATTATTATTTTTACTATTGCATAAATAAAACTAGTCCGACTGACGTTTAGGTCTTAGCATCTGGAAATTTTAACTAGGTGAATGGATATCATCAAACGAGGGAGTCGTTGCACGACACCTCCGTACCTCGGCGAGCACGTGAAGCCATCGGTCCTGCGCTTGGTCTATCTTCGGTCGTGTCGGATTGCCGTCCCATCGGACTATAAGAGTAAGGGAATAGAGAGTGCATCTGTTTTGTGTCTTGTGCACTTTAAGTAATATCTCTCGCTCGCCTTATATCGGTGGAGATACGCAGCCGTGGCTGAAATTCGGTCATCATCATAATAATCAACCCATGGCCGGCCCACTACTGAACACAGGTCTCCCAGAGAGAAGAATTTAAGCTATCGTCCGCCACGTCGGCCCAGTGCGGATTGGCAGACATCACATTAACTTACATAACATGGAAAACTCTCAATCATGCAGGTTTCCTCACAATGTTTTCCTTCACCGTTAAAGCAAGTGATATTTAGTTACTTAAAACGCACATAACTCCGAAAAGTTAGAGGAAGAGAGCCCGGGATTGAAACCGTAACATTCCGAATAGAAGGCCGATAACCTGACCACTAGGCTATCGAAATTCGGGCTTGAGTTCAGTTGAGGTCATTCGGGTTGGGACTAATCCCAGAGCGAGGGCTGCTTTGGCGGATGCCGGTAGTTGGGTTGCAGTTGAATGAGTCCGTGCCCTGTGCCCAGCAACAACGAACGAGGCGGAAAACTGTGTGGGGTTTTAGTCAGTAAGAATCCGACAACCGCCGCCGAGTTTCTTGCTGGTTCTTCTCGGTAGGAACAGCATTCCGAACCAGTGGTAGATTATTTTGACGATTCAAAAGTACTTGTAAAAGTTTAATTGAATAAAAATAATTTGAATTTGAATTTGACATAACCACCGCGCCTCCTCGAGCGCGGTGGTATTCGGTGGTATGCGAATTTCCCCACGTTAAAAAAAAGGCTATCGAAATTCGGGCAGTTTAGTTTAGCTTGCCAGCCCTGGTACATTGTCTCTGGTTTCAGCGTGTCACTAGATAAGGCAGCTGCTGACTGCACATCACGCACGTAATGCCTCCCGATATCATCTAAAAATCTTTCGGGGGCCCTCTCTTAATGGGAGTGTAGAAAAAAATTTGAATTGAAGAATATCAAGTTATAATATTTCGTGTAAGATATTAATCTTCTTCTTTTAGATTTAAATTAAAACAAAAAAATATATAAAATTAAAAACTAAAGTGCCTCAATTAAATTAAAACTAAAACCTCATCGAGACCACTGCAGCGAGGCATTGTACCCAAGATGCTAGCAGAATTTTAGAAAATAAATATTTTAATATTTATATTCTACTCTGATCGTATAGTTGTTTATATCCAACTAGCTTCTTCGCTGCGACTTTGTTCGCGTAATTTGTAGCACTCGGGGATAATGTAGCTATATCTATCAGTGAAATAATTTTCAGAATTGAATCATTCGTTTCGAAGATTACTATCTTACATTCAAACTTTACCTCTATAAAATAATAGTGTACCCTAGCATGAACGTTTTTATTCGTCCATGTACAGGTACCTCGTAATATACTTTGTTAGGTACTTTTACATACATAAGTGTATATTATTGGCGTCACTCAGAAAAGCAGGTATTATTTAATTATTTTTATCGAATTATTGGAATGTTCTCTCCAAAACCAACACAAAAAACACAAGTTTAATGTGTAAGGTTATCCGAGAGTTTTAATCTAAACAAACTAATGCCAAAATAAATAATTTAATTAGAGCGTGATTGCTATCACAACATCTAATTATTCAGTTCACAATCCAAATACCGAAAATATGCGATATCGCTCCGAATCTCAGAAGGAGACTGAACTAAAACCTTCGAAACACCCGTATTTATGCAAGTTCAATCTTGTTGGCCTCCTAGCAACAGATTGTATGACATCGAATGAGCCAAATATCGATTTTATCAAACTACCTGCATTAGGTAAATTAATAATTTTATATTATTTTTGACAACTCAAATCAATTTTTAAAAATAACCTTACAGTTCGGCCGTCCTGAATTTAACACGTCCTCGTGTTTCTAATCAATCTTGTCATGTCAGTCGCGGGCTTCCTTGCCCTAAGTCAAATCCAAATCATGGGCTATCCTGCCCTCCGTCAAATCGTTAAAACCTATCGTGAACTGCCGAACTCTCAGTTTTAATATCCAGTCAACAATAAATCCAAACGACTAACTTCTCATTCGATGTATACAAAATCTGAACCACTTATTGCAAATTACTTTTCACTACACAAAAGACTAAATTCTTTAAAAAAAAACTAAAAATTTTAATCACCAAATCAAACTCAATAAAAATTTTAATCAAATGTGGGTTGTTTACAAAAAGATACCAAAACGAAATTAAGACAACGTGAGACACGTCCCGCTTCTGAATTATTGGCGTCACTCAGAAAAGCAGGTATTATTTAATTATTTTTATCGAATTATTGGAATGTTCTCTCCAAAACCAACACAAAAAACACAAGTTTAATGTGTAAGGTTATCCGAGAGTTTTAATCTAAACAAACTAATGCCAAAATAAATAATTTAATTAGAGCGTGATTGCTATCACAACATCTAATTATTCAGTTCACAATCCAAATACCGAAAATATGCGATATCGCTCCGAATCTCAGAAGGAGACTGAACTAAAACCTTCGAAACACCCGTATTTATGCAAGTTCAATCTTGTTGGCCTCCTAGCAACAGATTGTATGACATCGAATGAGCCAAATATCGATTTTATCAAACTACCTGCATTAGGTAAATTAATAATTTTATATTATTTTTGACAACTCAAATCAATTTTTAAAAATAACCTTACAGTTGTAGGTAGGTAGTAAGTACCTAAACCGTAGGTGAAAGCTCATGTTTATAATACTTCAATACTATATTATTTATATGAATGTATTCATTGATCAATCTTGGAAAACCAAGTGCGCTCCTCTGAAATAAGAGAAAAAAATCTGTTAGTATCACCACTTTACCAGTCATCTTAGATTTAGTAGTTTATCATTTAAATATTATAATATAGGCAGTATCTTATTGAGATTATATATACCTATATATTAAGTAAGTATTACATGATACGTAAAGCTATAACTTGGTGGTCTATTCTTGGTCCGATCGAAAGACAATCAATAAATTCGATTCAATTTCAGTTTAGGTAAACTAACGGAATAATAATTAAGTCGATGCCTTTAACAGTTCGTATTAAGTTTATTACCCAGTTTAAAATACAGCTTGAACGCAATAAAATTAATCATTTTACCTTCGAGATAAGCTTTCCTTCATTGTGCTGTTGAAATTGAAAATGGATAAGGAATTGTTACAATCGAAATTGTAAAGATACAGCCTACTTAATTTAAGCTGAAATTATGAGATTTATACTGAAATTATAGGTACATCTCATACCTACCTGTTATTGTGTTGAGAAAAAAGTTGTCTCGCTATTTCTAAAGCATTAAAGATTCTTCTTCTCATTAAGTATGTACCTAGTAACTAGTACTTACTACAGTTTTACGATGTTTGTAAAATGTTTTAGTAATAAATGTCTTAGTAAGTACTATAACATGAAAACTATTATATTTATTAATCGAATTTTAAAATTATTATTAGAGAAGTCTTTACATTATATCTATTATATAGGTGCAGCCTATTTAGTATATTACGCAGTGCCTATACCTATTCATACTTAGACAAGGTACTATTATAAGTATAATATTTTTATACCCTACCATCCGTGCCGTTAGCGATAATATTTTTAGAAAATATTAGAATTTTTTAACCGACTTCAAAAAAAGGAGGAGGTTCTTAATTCGTCGGAATCTTTTCTTTTATGTATGTTTCCCGATTAATCAAAGACGCCTGGACCGATTTGGAAATTATTTTTTTTGTTTGAAAGGGTATACTTTGCAGATGGTCCCATATTTTGGTGAAGATCTGATGAACTCCTCAATGGATAAAAGTAAATTGCTCGCGATCAGTGTAATACTTAGCTTAGTAAACAGTAGGGTTTTAACTGGGCATAGCATATTATAGTACAGTGGGGCCAGTGGTTGTGGCTTTTGAAGTCGGTTTTATTTTTCTTTTGAATTTTTTTTTTTTTGAAGAAATTAGTAAGTCGGGATTCAAGATTTAATGAAAAATCGGCTGGTATGTTTACTTGTAGGTGCTATACATAAATCATAAAACACATTTTGTAAGTATAAATTTGTGTCAACATTGTCGGCAGTATAAGTCTAGAAATGTTACGACGACAAAGTACAAACAACTCTGTGTTGCTGAAGTAGATAGCGAACGGGGACGGTGTGGCGGCAGGACGTCGCACCGAAACAATTATTTTTAGCGGACTGGTTTAGCGTCCAGAGTCCAGGGTAACGTGAATTATGACGCCAGATATAACGGCTCAAGAAACGATGATACGGACTGACGAAATTGCAACGGTAATTCGGTTACCACTAACTGAGTTATGAAGACGAATAATAAATGAATTACCAGCTGCAGTGGTATGCCTGACTTTTTGGAATTTCGAAATCGAAAAGGATTCTTTTTTTAAATGTTGAATACCTGTATGAAAAATCAAAGATTTCCCAAGAGATTTTCAAAAACCTCATGCAGATGAAGTTATCCCCGGGATGCAAGCTATCCCTATATGAAATGATTTTTAGTTTTCTACAACATATGCATCTAATATACTTACATAATCATCATCAACAACAACCGATAGACGTTCATTGCTGGACATATGTGTCTTGTGAGGATTCCCACATGCCATGGTCATGCGCCGCGTGAATCCAGCGGCTCCCTGCGACTCGTCTGATACCGACCATTTCTTCACGTCGATTAGGTTTTTAATTATTCCGTAGGAACTTTTTGATGATCCGGAATACAAGGTAGAATATACCAGTTTCCGGGATAGGTGCAGGCTCTGTACCAAACATAACCGGTTAAATGGAGAACCTCGTGAGAACTCTTTAATTTTCCCGGATAAAAGGTAGCGTAGACGGACATAGTTCCGTCCTCGGGCATCAAAGTTGATTAAACTGATGAGCCGTGCAAAGCTAGCCGACAAGCAGACAGAGAGAAAGACATACGATCGCCCTTCCAGATTGGCCCGCTTCCATCTTAGACTACATCATCACTTACCACCAGGTGAGAATACAGTCAGGGGCTAACTTGTATCTGAATAAAAAAAAAATTAGTAGATATGGATTATTTAGTTATCATGCAGTTGGATCTCGGACTATAGTGAAGGATATCAAGTGGACAACAAACGCTTGCGATTCGCGTGTTCTCGATCAATGGCTCATTCTTGTTTGACAAGCCGGCACAATTGCCATCTGACCCGCACTTTCATACTGATTGCGTTGATGGTTATTCTTGCAATCTCTATTCTGGAAGAACATTAAATTACAATTATAAATAATACAAACAAAAAATGTACAAGTTAAAATCGGGAAGAGTTTTTTATATCCGTATTTTCACGGATTCGAATCGGATAAGTGCGTAAAAGCTCTTGGGCCGATTTTTCAATCGTCAAATAACTTTTATATGAGGAATAAATTCGATGGTTTTTGCATAGGAAATCTGTAAATACGTCTTTATCCTACAAATATAAGTTATTGGACGATTCTAAATTGGTTTATCATGGAGTTTATACAGTTACAAATGAGAAGAAATCGTTTTTAACCTGCTATCTTGATAAAATCATACCAAAGGTAATGAAGGTGCATAAATTTGAATAGAACGCAATACTTGTTCTGTTTGATTTGTAATAGCGGGCAATATTCTTACCGGGGTGTTATTAGCCACTGGCTGCCTGCGGCTTTACTCGATCGGAGTCCGTTTTCTTTTACTCGTGAAACAGAAAACACTGTTGCATTAGTTGTCCACCGCAGCGAAAACACTTGCGAAATACGAGTTGGTGAATTAGCTTTAGATACGTATCGGTGCAAAGTGGAGCACGTTATACCGGAAAGCTATCAGTCATCTAGTTGTAGTGATAGGCGCGGCTGATAGGTGAGCGTTGTTTCAACGCGGAGTGTACGGCGGGACAGCGGTCGCCTGACCGGCTGTCATCCGTACAAAGTTATCACTTCTATAACGTCTCCGATATGGCACTTTTAGTGCAGCAACAAATGAAGCGGTTGCATTAAAACTTGTCCGGTGCATATCTAAGCGTAATTAATAGCGGGAGATAAGTCGCGGAGAGCCCCGCGATACCTCCGTAAGGTCGGACGTAATCGAGGCTGTCGGGAGCGCCGCCACCGGCGACCGGCCCCCGCTATATTAATAACAGTCAGCCGATATCGGAGGCCGCACCAAATGGGAAATTAAAAGGCTTTCAGAGGATCCGTTCATTAGACTGATTTGTGGTGCGCAGCTTAGCGGCGCCGCGCAAGAATCTATTAAGTGAGCATTGTAATCGTCTTTGCCGGACGTAAGAAACATTTATACCTTCATTTATCGAATGTGATGATGTTAATTTGACAATATATACTAACAGGGTGGTGCGGTATGGTTATTGATGTTTAATCTTTTGAACGACCACTTAAAGAGGAATGATACCTATTAAACGAGCTTTTAGTTAAGAACACGCTTGTCTCCGTGTAATTTTGTCACTGTACTGTATTAGGACATAAACTGGTGTTACGGTTTTGTCGTTGTCTAACAAATATTACAATATTGTAAGCTTGTATGACAAGATTACGGAATGTATGAACGCTACGGGCCAAGTCGGTTCGGTATCAGAATTGAATTAAGATATTGTAAATAATGTTAGCGGTCTACACAAAGACAAGTGTTTGGAACAAGTTTGTAGATTACAATTAGATTTATGTCACAACATTTACGTACAATTAATGAGATGTGTTAGGTATATTTTGCATGGAGTAATGAGCTTATGCGACTCGTTTCATCTCATCTGCCTACCTATTGTGAGTCTTTTCGGTGTGAAGCCGCCATTCCAGCACTTTGGGACCCCAACGCAAAGTCTATCGGTTTTTCGAACTATGCGCCCTGCCCATTGCTACTTGAGCTTGAGCAACCCACTGAGCTATGTCGGTTACTCTGGTTCATCTGCGGACGTCTTCGTTTCTGATTTGACATATTGTGTGGAAATCTATCAGGTAAACGAGCTTATACCAGCGCTCAAAACCAGCGCTGCAGCTTGCTGCAGCATTATGCTGAGTGGGAGACCTATATGTTTGGTCACATGTGACACATTCATTTTAGTACATTTTAGCTCATAAATATAATATTATGTAGTATAACTCGATTAGTTTTAAGATACATTGTAGTGTTACAGTGACCTAATAAAAAAAGTTTTCTTTCTTTTCTTTCTTTCTTTCTTATACGATTTTATAGAAGAATGTGGATTTTCAGCTTTTTTTTACAATCAGTTGGGTACCTGTATAGAGATCAGCTAACACATTCAAGTTTTTACGTCCTGCACTTACACAGAGCTGGAGGTCTGTGATATTTTGATTCGCCAAAAACAATTTCGATATGATCATTTTTTATTTCGCAAATAAAAAATGCGTTGTGATACATTATTTCCGTCATGTAAACCCCGACGTCCGGCGTGGCAGATACCGTTGTGTCTCTCGGGGCGGTTCTAAAGCACGTAATCGCGCAATTTGTGCCGTTATTGTTCTAAAGTAGCGTCGGCCGTATATCAGGCGGCAGACGGGGGCAATTGATACAAACGAGCGCGTGTCACGTCTAAATATAATATTAGGAATCACGGCGCGAGCCAGGATATATTAATTTGGAGTCCTGTTGCATGATGTAGCGTATTGTTGAGGTATGCGCCGGTTAAAGCGTGTCCGAGTCGGATAGCCGAGCTAAACAGGAGAAATGTTTACTGTTAATTGAAGTGTTTACCAAATAAGGGTTGTTTAGCTTTGCAAAGTGAATATAAATAATAATTGCTCCTTACAACATATTTTTCGAAGATACCTTTAGGATTTCTCAGAATCCTGTGTCAGCGGTTGATTATGTTATAGAGCGAACTACTCATGTGACGAACCTATACCTTGTACATGCAAAATCACATAAATTAGACCCGGTTTATAAATATATCGATGGCTCCTTATCTTTTCCTCCTACTTACCTTTTAATATACACCTAAACTAACTAACTAAAAAGGGATCTCAATTTCAATATGATGTAAAAGATTTTACAAATTAACTATGCGATAATATTTATGTTACCATGTAATAATTTACACATTTCAACATCTTCGGATTCAAAAAGTTGTACATAATTAATTTAAAGTTCTGATAATGTTCAATTAAGAAAACAAAAAAAGATTTATTTTCTTTTCTTTCGTCAAAATTGATTATTATTAAAAAATCTAAAACCAATATTCGTAAATCACTTTTAAATATCTTCATCAACAGTAACGTCTGCGGTGGATATCATATCTTACGTCGGTTAAATTTTATAGCTTGCGGTGGGCCCCTGCTCTTTTGAAATGAGATTAAATGATTTACGAATGAGGTCAGAGAGGCAGCGAGGTCGGCCAACTCGGCATCAATCGCCACGCGCGCGGCACACGACGACACTTGCCTGCCGCCTGCGCGCGCGCACTCCACCCGCAACAGAGAAATCATTTCCTCTTTCACAACTTCACAAGCTAACTATGCCATTTCATTTAAAATCTATACTTACTAATTCTTAATTAATAAGTGTTACATTTCAAAGCCTATCAGTTCAACTGAGTTTTGCACATATATTAAACCTAAATCCTGGAGACGAATATAGGTTAGACATATAACTACTTTTCATTACGGAAAATTCAAATAGTTCCCACGGGGACGAAGTTTCAGACATCATCTGGTAGGTATAATATAAAACAATTTGTCGTAATTTTTTTCAAAGTAAGCCGCAGGGTCTATTTCGTATACCCACATCTGACAGGCACTGAGGTTTAATGTGGGACTATTTCAAGTTAATTTTTTTAAGCTTAGCTAAATTCATTATCATCGGCACTACAGTCTCCCGTAGGCAGTCTGTTTCAGAAGAATTCTTTCATGTTTCTCTGTCCTTGGTGCTCGTATTGCAGTTCTTTATAGCAATCCGCTTGACATCTTGTATAATTCCACCCAACTAGAAGAAACGACCCCAGTAGAAATTTTATATTATATCTAGTTGATCAAAAAATTACTTGCGTTTCATAAATCTTATCCACAGTGCTTTATTGCTGATCGATTTAGTAAAATTAATATTTATGAATAGATTTCTACTAAAACAAGTTTTTCGGGCTACTGGGTGGAACACCGTCTATTCCACGTTTGCTTTATTACAAGTTGCATTGCCTAGGGTCCGTAATCATTCTTAGTAGGTACATACCTACGGGTAGTTTTTTTTTTAAATAATACACTCCACTTTAGCTTGGTTGTTCAGTTTGGTTTACATTGTTCATAGCACACATAACTTCATTACGAGCTCAATTGAATAAACTGTGATAGGAACGTCAAGGCGCTCTGCAAGTTGATTGCTCAAATTTCCTCTTCAACTATCACAAAGATATGGTGAATTTCTAATTGGATAAACGTGTCGTTTCCTATTTAAAGGCGACGGCGGGTGTAACGTTTCCATTTAAACATGACCTCTAATGGTTTCTTGGCGTCCCCTTGTGACCTCGGGAGATGTCGAGTTGAGCGGGGAAGGAGAGCTCAAGTTATGCAGGTGGTGGGTTATACGCGGCACGCGCGCCGTCATCCAGAGTAATGGTCCATCAGGGCCCGCCGCTTCTCGCATACCGACTCAATGACGCCCTAATGAAATGGCCTTAGTTCAGTAGTTCCTGGGTGATATCAACTTTTTGTATTCTTTCCTGATACTTAATTTTAGAATAATATACTTGAGCCATGAAAGCCTGGTGGTGAAGACACCCGCCTCCTATTCGGGAGGTCGAGGGTTCGATCTCGGCACACACTTCTAACTTTTCGTAGATTTGTGCATTTTAAGCAATTAAATATTAAAGAAAACCATCATGATGAAATCTACACACCTGAGAGTTCTACATAATGTTCCCAAAGGCGTGTGAAGTCCAATATATGTATTGTGTAGTGTTATCAAAACTGGGAGAAAACTGCCATTATTTTCTTTACGATATGACGCAGACGTCTTGATTAAATTTGTTTGTTTTATTTTGAATTTTACGTCGCATCGTCTTAGAAATGTGTAGTAAGATGGTGTGCCATAAATCACGCGCGATGGTCGCGCGATAGTGCTCCCGTGCCTGCGCGCGCGCCGCCTCGCTCCGCGCTCGGAAGCCCCATACGCACACGCACAACACATTACACACACTTTTCCTTGAACTCAAATTTTATTCCTCTCCAACGTTATTAATCACGCAGGCTTAGCTCGACCGGCTCTATTGACTAAATCTGACATTTGATTAAGAGAATATTCAGCGTTATTGGCTTTCTTAATTGTGTATTTTTGTAATAAATACGTTCAAATTACATATCTTGAATCCAAATCATAAAAAAGAGTGGCTTCTCCTATTAACTAATCGAATGAATAATCTTGTATGTAACGGTTCGGGAGTCCATATTCGATTATAAACAGAATATTTAATTCGATATGCTTCTTAGAGCGAGCGCGGTCGTGAGGCAAAATAAATTTTTGATTAAGGGATTTAATTTAATTTAGATTATTTTATTGCTGAAGCAATTGCTGAAGCGGTTAACAAAATTTAAGGTAACTTTAGTATTTTAAAAATAATAAGCCATCTCTTCTAACAATTTAGAGCAGCATTTTTATTTTTGTAGGTACGTGAGTAGTAACTTGAGCTGATTCTTGGCAAAATATGTTGATAAAAAGTTATACTTCGTCTTCTTGTGTCTCTCCACTATTGGAGGTTAGCCGTCATCTCGTCATATACTTTATTTCCTGTTTTTCGCCAGACGTTCATGGATGTTCCTGAACCACGACACTTCTTCACCTACACAATGCCTCTATTTCCATCAATTTTTTTCATCATGATAGTCTGAAGGAGAGTGTACCGATCATGTCTGAGAACATGTCCCAGATAACTGACCTTTCTGTCTTTGATGGTCAAAATTAAGTAGTCTCTATTTTAGCGGTGCGTCGTAGGACGTTTCTCTTCTACGTTGTTTCTTAGTTTTTGGATCCAACTAAAAAATATTATTTACTTATTTACTAAATATTATTTACAATATTTAAAGTGTCGGTCACCTGTGCTTTTGGGCGATCGTTATGTCTGTCGTCTTCTTGGTCGTCTTTAAATAATTTTGGCTGATGGACCTGCCATTAGTGTCACACATAAAATAGAGCTATGAAAATTATGATACATAACACAAACAAGTGCCAAAAAAAACAATTATGTAAGTTCCATAATACCTACTAGTTATTGCAAAATAATCCCGTAATTGTATTTCTAGTTACATACTAACAAAACATGAAGGTCCATCAAATTCGAAGGTTGAACGTATCATAATAATATTTACGTTTTTGCTACACAAAGTAGGTACCTACCTAGTCTAGTAGATACCTAATACCGCCACAAAATATTGTAACGCAAAATTAAAACATATGAAAAATACTCCCTAAGAATCTATTAATCGTGTAAAATCCGCTATGTAATTTTTTTTTAATTTTCGTCTTTGATGTCATTTTATACTTAATATTATTCAGTTTTAAAAGATGCGTGTGCACGCAGAAACCTGTTCTTTAGCGTGTGTGCTAGTCCAATAGATAATCTTTAGCTATGTGATTTTGATCTTAAAGTGAAGCATTTTTCAAAACATTTACGTTTATTAGATTCTCCTGAAAACGTGTGATTTTCCGCAGAGCGGATTTTTCATGAGCAATGAGCAGCGACGTTATACTGTTGGTGAATGAACTAAACGGTACAAGGACTGACGTTCTGTTACGATAGGTTATCATGATTCTCCATCATCGCTATTGTAGTATTGGTCTTATTAAATATACTTGTTTGATTGATATTATTCAAATAGAGATTTGACTACCAGTTTTTAGACAAAGCGATCGCCATCTGGCCTCTACTACCAATTAAGGATATACCTACCGTACCTATCACTTCCATACGATCACGACGCCTTTGTCCAAAGCTTCATTTAAAACCAAATTGATACCCAGCACCAAACTGGAATATGAGATGCTATTTGAAGAACATTGAATTGTGATTACAAGTGAAGTGTAATGTTAAAACTTTCATGTTACTAAGTTTCTCTGACACGAAGACCTTCCTGGCGCAGTGGTGAGAGCTGTGGTCTTTTAAGTGGGAGGCCCTGGGTTCGATTTCCGGAAGGAGCAATTGGGTACCTACTCAACTGTCGCTGCTCTGGTATGGTGAGAGGCTATGACCGTGGCTAGTTACCACCCTACTGGCAAATCCGTGCCGCCAAGTGATTTAGCAACTCGGTACAATGCCGTGTAGAAGGGATATGCTAAGTATTGTTCGAAGTTAGCCAGCTTCCATCTTAAACAGCATCATCACTTACCACCAGTTGAGATGGCAGTGAAGGGCTAACTTGTAACAGACTAAAAAAAATGAAAAGACAGAACTGCAAGATTGTAAGGTACGCTTCGTTGAGTAAAATCAGGACACAAAATTAATGGATTATAAATCTCAAAAGCTGTCAATCTTCCCAGTTAAGTATTTCTTGTCTTAATCTCATAAATATGTAGGAAGGTACGCCAAGTGAATTTGTATCCCAAACTCTAATCAATGTAGTGCGTTATCCGTATAAAGAAAGAAGACGAAACGCGCTTCACACGAACTATATAAGCAATTGGAATATAGACTGGGATACGTACAGGATGAAAATATGTCCTGTTGTTCTGTGGTACGATAGTAAAAAGGTGAATAGAGACCTAATAATATCGAGAGCTAGAAATAGTACACTCACCGAAATACCTACTTATTCAAACGCGAAAACCTGTAATAATTAAAAAATAACTGTGATCTCCGATACCAAATGTTATATCTACAACTACGACGTTCTGTTATCTTAGATAGATATATGAAGTAATTTATTACTAGCTGTACTTTCGTCTTATCACTGATATCTTCTGTGGCGTCCAAATCGACACCATCCACTAATTAAAAAACAAATTAAATATACTTTGTGTCCCAAGCTATTAATTTTTACGATCACAGGTATAAGTATTACTTATCACGTATCCTACCATATCATTCACTATTTCAGTTAAAAGATAAGACACAAAACTTGAAGAACTACCTACATACCTAATTAAATATAACGTCAGCAATTAGTAAATTTGAAAGTTACTTAATACATTAATGATCTCTTATTAAAATATTCTGTCTACTTAGTCAAAGATTGGTTTTATCGTAGTATGACCGATTAATTTTAAGCCGGTCAGGGATTCTTAGACATGTATGGGTGACGAGAATTTTTGTGGCAAGAACGTGTGATGAACTCATTTAAAATCTACAATAACATAGGGAAGTAATAAATCTATACTTAATTATATAAATGCGAAAGTGTACCTATAGGTATTCTACATGTCTGTTTGCTAGATTTTCAGGGTCCATCCGTTTAAATACTTTTGACGACATTTGACTATACACTATACAGCTTGCATCTCGGGGACATACCACATACCTAGTAGGCTACATTGGCTTTTAATCCCGGAAAATCAGAGTTCCCAGAGATTATAAAAAAATCCGTTAATACACATGGACGAAGTTGTGGGCATAATTTTCTTGGTACAGACTACAGAGAGATAGCTTGAATGTTGGAGACGTAGATGATTTTATATCCAGGGAAATCAAAGAGTCCCTCGGGAGTTTCGAAACCTAAATCCACGCGGATGAAGTCGCAGGCATCATCTGTTTGATCTTTTTAATATCACCTCATATCACCCATTAAAAAGCTTATAAAAAATATATGAGATTAACCCAATAAGTTCAGAATTTGTTATGTTTTGAACTCATTTTGGTAAAGTATTGATATACCTATTGGTTTCCAGGCTGTTTCTGAGATTATAAAATTTATTAAAGTTTAAACCAATGGTCGAAGAGGTAGAGGCACGAAAGCGAATATATATTTCACGATACTAATATGATAAGCAAACAAATTAATTTCAGCCCGCAATGGAGATGAAATGTAGTCTCAAGTCGTACGCAGAGGGCGAGCGAGCGCGTGGCAAATAGTTGGGACCACCGGCGCGGTGCAGTGCTTTACTTACAACGATTTATTGTTATAAAAATAATGTATCATCGGCCGACGGCGGCTGACACCGCACAATGGCCGTAACAAGCCTTCGTGTGCTGCATTAACGGATTGAAAGCATACAGCCATGCTGTAGCCTGTTGGACTGCTATGCTTGTGTTCGCGGATTATAAAATAAAAGTTATATGTTTGATATAAAAACTGGATTGATCTCGATCTATTAACTTCTTTTGCATTACATTTGAAAAATTTAAGAAAAAGGACAGAAATAAATCAGTGCCGAAAGACCTCGAATGATGCCGAAAAGCGATGATAGTAGTACGATGTGTTTGTCATTAATTTGGAGAGGAATATTATATTTTTGTAATAAGTAACTATGTTAATGCATAAAAGTTATGAATTAACGACGTTGTAATATAATCTTCTAAATTAGGTATATAAAAATAAAATTCCTGACTTATTAAAGCCTAGCCTATAAACCCTTAGACTTACGAGTAAAAAGCTGAAATTTCGCACAAAGGTTCCCTTTATAGTGTAGGATAGCGAATAATATAGAGGATTTATATTTTTAGATAAGCAAAGTCGCGGGCGTTCGCTAGTATTCAGATAAAGTTGTATTCTGTTCACTAGAGATGCATAAAAATGTAGCATAGCGTGAAATACGACGCCGGGTTTAAAAAGGCTATATATTATTTGAACTTAATAAAATTGATTGATGTTCTAGCTCAGCAGTTTTTGATCTAAATGTAAGCTCGGTAGCATTAGATGATAAAGACGCCAGAGTTGTACTTTAGCCTTTTTTATTGGAACTCCTGGAAGCAAACAGGTCACCTGATTGTATGCGATTAGCATCCATTTGTAGGATCAAAGGAACCGCCTTAAATGAAATTGTATGCAATAGGTAAAATGTTTTTCCTGAATGAATAACAAAAAAGCTAACCTCACCAGGCGATGAAGAGAGTGGATGGAAAGAAGTATCTTGTTGTTATCAAAGAAATGAGGACATTCGAATCAGAACCAGAGTAGCTACAGTTTTACAGGGTAATGACAGCTATACCTACAACTTGCGAAGTTATAGTTGGAACATCATCATCATCATTATCAACCGATAGACCTAACCTAACCTTTATAGGCATTTTATTGGACTTAAAAAGTTGTATTTAAATTATGTATGTTAAGATATATTTGTATTTTATGAGGCTTTAAATATTCATATTTCCATGTTGATTTATATGCTGTTAAATTGCTCATAATCTCGGACTCGCTTTGAGAATTGCCAATCTGATACGAAACTGCAATTAAATTCTATTAACAGTTCCCCGGCAACGTGTAATTAAGCGACAACGTAGGCCTGAAATATCTCTCATTCTTATTTGAAAGGGCAGAACCGGAGTGAAGTTATGAAGTTTTGTTGCAATAATTATACAGCGCAAACCGTTCAGGTTGCTTTGCTGCCGCTTTCCTATCAGATAGTGTGGCGACACCATTAAAAGAGTACGTACCTATTACTAAAAAGCTCCCAGGCATATGAACGACGCTCGCTATACGGAAGTTTCAGAGCGGCTTCCGTAACTCCTGTTATTTTTTTTAGTAAATGTGTGTTTGTGATTTCGAAATAAAGCGTTTTGAAATTTAGGATTTGTAATTTGGGCATACGTCACTAAAACAAATTAAATACATTTTATATTTATTTGTTTGTCTAAAACTTTTTTGTCGGGCTTAGGTATAATTGATACGGCTCAAGTAATTTTATTTCAAACATAACTTTCGCTACGCTGCTGAAGTATTTGTGGAAAACAAAGGGTTACCACCGGATTTGAAAAAGACCTAAGTCGTTCAGAAAGAAATTATTTATTTATTTTTAAAAGTTATCCTGTGGCTAGATATTTATTCCGAAATGAGGCTATATGCGCCTACTCAATTACCTAATAACTCAGGTAGAGATGACGGCGTAGTTTGAGAAGATCTTTATTCTTAAAACTTTCGATCTATTCTAAAATAGCCCAAAATATAAATCCATCTACCGGTTTCTTTACATATTAACCGCGCGTAATCTTGATTGCATGTGCCCGCCTTGCTGTTTATTACACGTTTCTTACGAGACATCTAGATTATGTACATGCTACACGAGATGAAACTGAGACTCTGAGACTACAGTAATTACACAACTTGTCAAAGGTAGATTGATAAGTGATATTATACGAGAGACCGGTTACAAATTAATTCATGTTAAAAATAAAGGATGAGGTTTCAAGTTTGTGTAAAGGTAACCGGTATGACGAATGGTGTTCAAACCGTGATGTCAGTCGCCCAGTGCCGGCTAGCGTCAGTGGTCTGGGGCGATAACGCGGGCGGTTAATCAAGCTACCGCGGCGATTTGATTGCAAATGATAAATAGAAGTTTACAGAGTTGATACACGATACATTTTGCTGTACATGATATGTAGTGTTTATGCTTTGCTATGCAAAACTAGGTGCTTGTAAAAATATTAAGATGTTACGAATGTGTCGTGTGGAGGTGGAGTCATCTTACTAGATAACGTACAGAATAGGCATATTCTGGGGACCTTTAAAGTAGCACCAATCGAAGACAATTTTTAGAGAGACGGCTGCGATGGTATGTATGGTCATTGGTCATGTCATGAGAAGACCCGAGGATCACATGACCAGAAGCGTAATACATGTTAGCGCTGGACCCAGACCTCGACAAAGCTGGATGTCAGTAGTATTGAACGACCTTAAAACAGCTCAAATAGACACAATGACGACCCAAAACAGAACAACTTGAAGAAATATGGTTAGGAGAGCCGACCCCAATTAACATGGGAAAAGGCTAGGTCTATATTATATCCCACCAAAAACATTTCATGTAAAAAGGTAGCCAAGACTCACAAGTTCATAATGTTTTCACTGTTAAAAAGTTATGAGATCTCTAGTAGAGCCAAGCCCCTAGCTGAGCTTAGATTTGTGCTGGCCATGGGACCTATCCCAAGTCCAAAGTAATACAGCTCTTAAATGTTCTTGACTGTATCAAATTTATAACAATAAATAACAAATCACTCTACTTACAAGCTCTGATTCTACAAACCCTACATATTGGTAAAAAAAGGACGGCTTGGCCGTTTAATGTTCGTAAAACTATTACATGACATAACATATTTTAAGGCCTTAAGGAATAGTTTGTTCGACAATTACTAATTTGTACTTATTTGACCATACTTCGTGATGGTCGCAGAAGCAATTCCGGGCTTAGATGTCATTTCAGATAAAAAATCCACGAACTGTAAACGGCCAAGCCGTACTTTTTTTACCAAGATATAGGGTTTGTAGAATCAGAGCTTGTAAGTAGAGTGATTTGTTATTTATTGTTATAAATTTGATACAGTCAAGAACATTTAAGAGCTGTATTACTTTGGACTTGGGATAGGTCCCATGGCCAGCACAAATCTAAGCTCAGCTAGGGGCTTGGCTCTACTAGAGATCTCATAACTTTTTAACAGTGAAAACATTATGAACTTGTGAGTCTTGGCTACCTTTTTACATGAAATGTTTTTGGTGGGATTTCATTTCTTTTTGGCAGATGCCCTAGATTTTTTTGGATCTATTTTTTGTAGGTACATCATTTTCATGGCCCACTCTCTATCGTTACCTCTTTTTTTAAAAGCTTTTATTCAACTTGCAATGTACTCGTATGTAAATATGTTTGTTCGGGTGGAATCTTGCAACTCAATTTTGAAGCAGATATATCAAATTTCAGTCTTTTAGGACTTCAGGAAACACAGATACTTGGTACGTTTGATAAATCTGCCACGGACATCTTATCCTGAAAACTTTAGAATTCGAGCAACAGATTTTACAGATATGCATCTCATATACGAGGGGATGAAGGGGGACCCGATTTCTTAATTTATCTGTTGTTCATAATTCTTGAAATTCCTACTTAATGCCAAATTTCAGTCTTCTAGTACTTCAGAAAGTACCCTAGAATTTGTGACTAGAGGTTTTGAATGTCGATAAATCTGAAACTATAAAAGCTAGACAATTGATACACAATGTGTTTAATGAATCTGCCAAGGACATCTTATCCTGAAAATATCAGCATTCTAGCGATAGAATTTACAGATTTGCTTCCCCCATACAGAGGCGTAGAGGGGTGAAATTTCCAATTTTTAATTTTCCTGTAGTTTGTATGCAATTTCTAGTCTACATACCAAATTTCAATCTTCTAGGACTTCGGGAAGTACCCTAGAATTACAAACTAGAAGTTTTGACTGTCAATAAATCTGAAACTATAAAAGCTAGACAATTGATACTCAATGCGTTTAATAAATCTGCCAAGGACATCTTATCCTGAAAATATCAGCATTCTAGTGACAGAATTCACAGATTTGCTTTTCTCATAAGAGGCGTAGAGGGGGGAAATTTTCAAAGTCTTAATTTTCCTGTAGTTTGTATGCAATTTATAGTCTACATACCAAATTTCAGTCTTCTAGGACTTCGGGAAGTGCCCTAGAATTACAGACTAGAAGTTTGACTGTCAATAAATCTGAAACTATAAAAGCTAGACAATTGATACTCAGTGCGTTTAATAAATCTGCCAAGGACATCTTATCCTGAAAATATCAGCATTCTAACGACAGAATTTACAGATTTGCTTTTCTCATAAGAGGCGTAGTGGGGGGGAATTTCCAAAGTCTTAATTTTCCTGTAGTTTGTATGCAATTTCTAGTGTACATACCAAATTTCAGTCTTCTAGGACTTCGGGAAGTGCCCTAGAATTACAGACTAGAAGTTTGACTGTCAATAAATCTGAAACTATAAAAGCTAGACAATTGATACTCAGTGCGTTTAATAAGTCTGCCAAGGACATCTTATCCTGAAAATATCAGCATTCTAGCAACAGAATTTACAGATTTGCTTTTCTCATAAGAGGCGTAGAGGGGGGGAAATTCCGATTTCTCAATTTTCCTGTAGTTTGTATGCAATTTATAGTCTACATACCAAATTTCAGCCTTCTAGGACTTCGGGAAGTACCCTAGAATTACAGACTATGAATTGTGATGATCATCAGTGAGGGACGAAAACGGCGTATTTTAGGTATCAATAAATCTGTAACCATAAAAGCTAGATATTTGATATTTGGTGAATTTGGTAAATTTGCTGAGGACACCTTATACTGAAAATTTCAGCTTTCTAGCGTCATCCAGACCGAAGTTATGACGGGTCGAAAATACGGCGAAACACTTCGAGAAAAAGGTACGTAGCGCCCCGGCCGCCGCGTTTGGCTCGTCTTGGCGGGGCACTGCCGTGCCCCCTGATACGAATGTTTAGTACTGTGTTATTGATAGCCAATTGTAGTCACGAATTTCCTGACTAATACCTATCTAGTATTTATCTTGCATGCACGTTCGGGCATAAACGTATTGACCATTGGCCGGCCATGGCACGGCCTTGTGTAGTGGTAGCGACTTGCCTATCGCCTTTCGTACTGAAAGTGGAATCTATAAGTGGAAGAAGATGGAGCATTTACCTCTTCCTCCTGAGGTACATAGCACCTCAAATGCATCGCATTGTGATTGTTACTTAAGAGGGCTCTCTCCGTCACTCGTTTCATACAATCGTAGTTCCAATTTCATTTGAATATTAAGCAACCAAAGTCCATGAAATTTTGCAGACATATTCTAGAAACTAATATCTATGTCTGTGGTTTTCCAGATTTCTGTTAAAATATTCGGTTTCAAAGTTACGCGGTCTTTAAAATTTACATACAAATCTTTAAGCCCCTGTAATTTTAAAACCACATATTTTTAGAAAAATCTAAAACACCACAGACACAGATATTAGTTTCTAGAATATGTCTGCAAAATTTCATGGACTTTGGTTGCTTAATATTCAAATGAAATTGGAACTACGATTGTATGAAACGAGTGGAAACGAATGACGGAGAGAGCCCTGTTAAGATCACTCTGTCAAGAGTAAGGTACGTCGCTCTATCAAGAGTAATAGAAAAAGAACTCGAACTCAACACAATTCATCTGTTTGTAATATTAACTATAGTTTAAATACTTGTAGGTATTTGATAAAATACTCATTAATACAGCACGCGGTGAAATTGTTTTATTATTGCATCGCGATCGTGCCGGCTCCATTGATGTCGCTAATTAATTAGGAACACTACCGACTATGTGTATAACACAGTGATTTATATTGGATGAAATGTTTCTAGATCTATGAGGGGCTCTTGTCATTAATTTAGTTAATTATTGCCCGCTGACGTTCGACGTTCAGTGTTGCGCGTTACAAAAGCAGCAAATGAGAAATAGCTGAACGACATCTATCTTGTATTCGTAGTACGTTGAAGCTACAATAATACGTTTGGGTCACGGGGTATTGAAAATTAAATGAGTTCATTTTGCACGCTTGTCTTTTTGTAGCTAAATGTTAATGTAAAACAAGATTAGAATATTGAGTCCTATAAATTAACGTTTTCAATTTTATATGATCAAGATAATAATAATATATAGTTTTTACTTAATGACAATATTTATGTCTGATGAAAAGCAATAATATTATGATACCTAAGTTGAGAACCTGACTAGGGTCTGCACTGCGAACTTTTTCCACGCTACTTTTACTTAGATCTCTATGAAATCTGGAAATTATACCTATAGAGCCGCATGCACTACGAAAAGAATACGCGCGATCGGACGTCTTCATACAAGTTCTACGTCACAGAATTGGGGGGGAAAAATGGTGCGGTAAAATTTCGCAGCACTAGCCTTCGAAGATGCCTATTCACCCTTACTTTAGAGTTATAAGAACTTAGCAGTAAACACGGATGAAAAGGCGTTTCACATTGAAACTTTGAACAAGTTACGCTCACAAAAGAATAACACTTCTAGTAGCTTCTTACTAGACTGGGCTTGGGCGCGTTTAGAATCTTCCTAGCTTTAGTTTTAAGTTAACGTAGTTAATTATCGCCACTACATCATTGTTTGACAATCAGAAAGTGTAAAATAGTACCTAGTACCCAATTTTAATACATGACTTTGACCTTGACTTTGACTTTGACTGTGGTAGATCATTAAAGATGAAGCAAAGTTGTAAAGCACATTAGCGTGCTTAGGAACTTCTTAACTTTTTCACAAAGCTCTTACAATAAATTAAAATAATAAATCCAATTCAATAGAAAAAGTCAGTCGACGGAATCGAACATGCTAAGTAAAAAGGATTATTTATAAGTTCCGTTCGGTTTTTCCGCCTTACATAAATAGTTTTCTCAATAAGAGGTTTTTATAGGCTACTGTGAAATACGAGCTTCGATAAAGCACACGGGCGTCGGGCATCCGTGTGCCCGGTGCAGCCTATATTACAATACAATACAGTTATGTAATGATCGTGTGTATGGAGTATAATGGAATTTAAATAAAAAATGTTTTCTTTATATCAGTGGGGCATTGTTGCGGGGCAGTAACGGTGGCCACACGCGCGCCACTGCCACTTCACGGCGTCCATTACACTGCCCTTTATACTTCACGACTTACAACTTTTATTCATATACAAGGAAGATGATACATTAATGTATGTATGTACTTGCACCACCTACCTCTGATATCTATAGCTATGTCCTTTGCACCACTTTGGTTGCCTAGAAGAGATCGCTAGGTAGCGATAAGGCCGCCAAATTGTACCTACCTGCCTATATTTTGTTTTGCTTTGTATGTGTTTTGTTCTGTGTTAATTTTGTGATGTACAATAAAAGTATATTCATTCATTAATTCATTCAAGAAACCACAACCTTCATTTGCTACAATCCGGTGATACGGATAAATCTGTATGATGCAACATGCATGATATGCATCGCCCGCGCTCTCACTGCTAAACATACATAAAGCAAAGAACCAAGCACGCAATACGCACCACCACCATGCAACACCACACAGCTCCTTCAAAACACTCTCTGACGTTTCACTCCGACACCGGAGCATTCTTAGGAGATGAACCTAGACCTTACAACACACAATTGGAAAGTGAATTGACTTTGCCAAGCCAAGGAGATAAGTCAGATTATACCTTATTGTAGACTGGCGCCTAAAAAAGCTGAATGTACCTACCTAATGTAGTAAAAGTCAGTATCTAGTCATTTCCAAAACGTAACTTGTAAAGCGGCTTCGATACGATGAGATATATACATATTATAACTTACCCTAGATCATTGTTTGCTCTTAAATTTGTTTTCATTTGATAAGAGTTCCAGCTTACTTCTACTAAAACGTATGAATTGTATCGTATCATTTTGTTTTGTGCATCGCCCGCCTCCACTTTGTTAAAAGATTTGATTGTTTTATTTGAAAATACATTTATCATTTATTTTATCGAGTCATAAGTGCATTGTGTTAAACCTGAAACAAACACAACCTGTGGCGGCAGCGTTGCGCTAAACTGCACGGGATATCGTCACACTGAACATGCAAATATGCATGTGCGATTTGTAATACAACAAGAATCAACGACGCCGGCAGAAGCGTGACCTCAGATTTCATGTCTACCTTGTATTTACAGATATGGATATATACAAGTACGCTGGATAAGGTGTGCCATACAAAATGACAATTACATATTTTTTATATCAATTACAAGCGTTCCACCAAGCGTACCAGGAATTGAAATTGATACTTTGTGTCAAATGGTCTTAAAATGGTTGTCGTGTTGACAAATCACTAACTAACATCACCAACATTTAGTTCCTAGTAGGTACGGTACGCTCACATGACACTAATTACTGCTCTATGGGATTGAACACACATTCGTCGCACCGCACTGTCGTCACGCGGTCTGTTTGTTTCGGCCCTTGTAGTCAAAGATCGCCGTGCCCATAGGTGATCTAGGTCAATAGCTGACTAAAATGGAAACACCATTATCTCGAGCACGCCATAGGAGAATGACGTAAGTCCGGAGCACTAGTACCTAAACCATTGACGACCATCATTACGATCTTTGTTCGATGGTTGTTATCAATAACGGTTATTTTAATGATGCATAGACATGTCCTTAGTAAAGATATATTGCGAACACAATATGCCATTTTTCATCTCTAAGTCGATTAAATTGTAGGTACTTATCTGTTTTTATTTTAATATTATTTATAACAGGTGCTCCAAAGATCACACTTATATTATAAAGGTAAAAGTTTGTGTTTGTGTGTGTGTGGTGTGGATATTTCATTATTAGTTCATGAGTTTGTTACGTCAGATGGAAAATGACTGTAAAAACTAAAAACTTAAACATTAAGTAATGCTATTATTATCATCTTCGAAGCTCTAAAGTGACCTTTCCAACTTTGAACTTCCAAAACCCCAAGCCCCTCTCTATTTTATCAATCTAACGACTTTATTGGACTAATAATGCGCCGAATCGGAAACCAATACTTTAAAAAAAAACATTTTTTTGATCTGGTCGTGCGAGGCTTTGGCCGTGGCGAGTTATCACGGCAAAGCCGTGCCGCCAAGCGATTTAGCGTTCCGGTACAATGCCGTGTAGAAAACCAAAGGGTTATATGGGTTTAATAAAAACTCTCATATTATCACCACTTTCAGTTTAGCCCGCTGCCATCTTAGGCTGCATCATCACTTACCGCCAGGTGAGATTCCAATCAAGGGCTAACTTGTATCTGAAATAAATTAAATAAAAACAAAAAAGATTCAATATAAAATAAGCTTGTTACGAAGCTCTACGTTACGGGCAAGACGCGGAACGCGCCGGTCAAGCGCGGTGTTTGTTCTATACGGCCACTACTTAAAGCAATATTGCCGCGTGCACTCACGACCCACCATTACCCAATAAAATTAATTTTACTTAATAATCGATTATCGATTATTATTGGATGTAGTCGTATGGTTTCGGCGCCCGTGATGGATCGGTGGTGCGGACCCCCCGCGCTGCTCGCCGCACGCTTCGTTCGCGAACACGATCTGTCGGCGGCGGCGTAGCGCTCACTGACCACAGTAGGCTGCTAATATATCTTTAATTACACTGCTAGATAGACATAGAATCTATATCGGTACAACTGTTTTCTTACGGGATGGATAGATTAATTGCTTAAGAGCAAACAATCACGAGTAACTTTAATGCAAGTCTTAAAATTAAAAAAATTAAGATGAATAAATTTATTGCCAGTATCACTCGGCATGATATTTTAAGGATTCTAGTCTGTAGGGGAGGCTCTAAAATTAATGATTCTAGCGATCACATACATCCAAATATGTTTTGGCAATTATAAGTTATGGTGGAATAAAGAAACGAATATTACATTACTTTTTTGAGCAGTCGTATAAAAATATACTACTACTAGCTGCTGCTTGCAAAATAATCCACAAAAATGTTTCAACATATTTAAGGTATCTCTTAAAGTAATATCTCTTTACTCTTCGGTTCGGCGGATGAGCTGTGAAAAACTAACAGACACAGACGCAGTTTCCGATCTCTTATATGTATAATTATAGAAGTATGCATGTATTGATAATGGTTTAAAAGTTGCGCTGCAACACTACTTATAGGTGTATTGTATTGTATTCATTGTTTTACGTTTCAAATCAGATAACTTCTGTTGCTTTGAGTATGGACAATTAAGAAAGTTGGGCGATTGAATTATTTTAGGACTTATATATGTAAAAATCTAAAGCAATAACTTGGGGTTAACCTATACCAGTTCGTAATCCGTCAGTTTGGTAATAAGCTGCATGCGTAGGTGCTTTAGTAGTAAGATGTATCTTACACTGTATATCGTTAAGACACTAGTAGTTTTGTTGTCATATTAAAATATAGCAACTTAATAAAGTGCTCTAATTTAAGACGTTTACGACATTCTGGAATGGCAGTTCCTCCTCATAAAGCAGGTATTTATGACGACAGTTTGCCAGACAGGCTACATACATCAAGGGCAATAAATGATTACCATACACAACTAGGTATCTTGTAGACAACATGCATACAATATACGTTCCAGCAAGACATTGGAGTATGGTAGCGTTCTTGCTTGACGATGCATCGGCTAATCGGGCAGTAATAGCCAGCCTTGTAACCCATCTATAACGAATTTCTTATTCATCGATATTAATATGAGTACATGACAACCGTCCGCTGCGTACAAATGAGTGGAGCCGTTCACAACGGATTATATTTATGTGGACATCTCCTGATCCGCAATTAGCGTTGCCACTATAGCGAGACATGCGTACAAAGCTCATGCGATTAATTATCCGTCATCTGTAAACATAGAAACATACAATATAAGAACGTAGTTTTTAACCTTAATCTAGGGCGTTATTTAGGGCACGCAACTTTATTAAACAATTAGATATCACTTGCTTTAACGGTGGTAAAGGAAAACATCACGAGGAAACGTCCTGCATGCCTGAGAGACAAAAGTTCTCTATAATGTTCTTAAAGGTGTGAAATCTGCTAATCCGCACTTGGACAGTATGGTAGATTATATTATGTAGACAAACATATTGGCTCGTCTTGGCGGGGGCACTGCCGTGCCCCCTGATATGTAGGCAAACCCTTCTTAATTTGAAAGGATGCTTTTACTTGCAACAATATAGTTTACATTAATATTATTTCAGTAAAAACATCGATAACTGCGTGTAAAGTTTTTGTTTTTATCTCAGTTAGGTAGGATTTCTAATCATTCCGGATGCTGACATAAATTTGAATTTTGATTAATTATGTGCAATAACAATAAAAACTTCATTAATAACCATTAGTAGGAGATATTTATTAGATTTGTGTGTTTATTGATTATATTTTTATGATCGATTGATAAACTAATTCTTTAAAATGAATCTCTTTGTTGCTGGCCATCAAATATTGCGTACGCTTGGATATTATGTAAATTGCGCTTAATTGAGTAGGCTTGTAAATTAATAATTTAATGACTTTGACCTCTCGTTTGATCTCATAATGCACACGGGAAGACGTATCGACCTCATTAAGAAGACGACACGGTTTCTTAATGGACAGTGGACTGTTTACATTTTGTTCTGTTTCGTCTTGTTGCCCCACTTTATCGCGATCACCTCTTAATCTATTTATTGTAACTGATTTTAATTTTGATACATAACTTAGCCACACACTGCGTTTTATTTTTTACGACTTTAGTAACAGAACAACGGTGATTTACTAGGTAGTAAATGTAACCTTTGTCAATAGAATATCTGCTGCATTACTTAAGTATATAACTAATAAAGAGTTTCCTTTGGCGGTAACAACATTGTAAAGTGACTATGGTTTTGGTACTTATACCTACTTCTTTAAACCCGTGGGAACAATTTGATTGTGTATGTGCATTAGTCATTAACGATAATACCCTCAACCCTGTCAGTTGTCAAAACTAATATGTCATAGTTTTAGTGGCACTACAAAATTTTGATTTATTTATTTATTTGATATATTTAGTCATATTAGCGGCTCTTTACGCAATGTGGTATTTTTGTGGGAAGTATTAAATGTTGTATTTTATAATCATTTTAAAACGTAGCTCTTGTAATAACAATTATATTTACCTAATCATGCTGTTAATTAATTTCATTAGCACTTTTAATTTATTTAGTTGTCTATTAACTACGAGGGATTTAGTTTCACGATGTGGCTATACTCTTCACTATTCGTAAGCTAGTAAGGAACCCAATTTAGGGCCACTTTCACCAGATGACTATCTGACTATTTAAAACGTGGTTAAATATTCTTTTAATGACCACCCTAAATGTATTTTATTAGACACGAGAAGCTGAGACTTCGGGATCGGCTTCGCCTCTAAATGGTACAGATTAAAAATTGTACATATTACCTTCTCTTTTATGGCCTTTTAAAATTTTTGTTTTACATTTAAATTAATTGAGCGCAAACAAGATCCAGTTTATGAGGTAAAAATACAAGCCTCATTACATATTGAATTGTGACTACTAATAGACTACGAGACAGGTAGGTTCAGCATTCGAAGCGTTTAAAGTGCATTAACGACGAAAGCCGTTTTTCATCAGTTTTATTGCTACGATTGCTCGTAAACTACCCAAGGCTACGTTTTAATTATTAGAACAAGTGAAGTATTAAATGTCCCTCCGTTATTAGAAGCTATTGCTAAATCCCTTTCATTTATTTCACTGTTTACGCGTGACATTTTATTGTTTCTGGGCCGAGCTGCGTACATTACGGTTAATAGCCCGGTGCGATATCGCCGTTTTGAAATATCGTTAATCCAATCGAGCCGGATAAGTAATTCCTCGCCTGCAGCGAGCTACATACGTTTAGAGTCTTTTCGAAGCGGTTAATAGCATCCCTAATGCGCTTATTAGATCGGCCGTCTCATTTTATTTACAAAAAATAAAATAATTACACAGTAATATTCAGAGTTAATGGTCTCCGTGATATATTTATTGCTTTAATATGCGCGCATGTACGAGAGCGCGGACGACATTATATATTAATACGAACATATTTTTTTCGATAAATATTCATGAGCGATAGAGGCATTGCGATACATTACAAGGGCCATAAGTCAACGAAACGTAGCTCGGACCGGCGCTGGCGCCTCACCGGTCGTCGCCCGTGCTGTGCTTGGCCCGCTCTACATCATTCACCGCACCACGTTCGCTTCGCTTCGTCTCGTCTAGCGACATGTCGACACAGTGCGACTTCATATTTTTATGACGTTTTTATTCGTTTACACTGTCCACACATAGTTTAACTGTTGGAGACATTAAAATGTAAAAATATATATTGTTTTAGTGGTGTACACGTTGTTAATGTCATTACGATTCTCGGGTACTTAAAATATGTTTTTATTACTTTAAACGATGTATTGGTACCTACGTTGGTCCCTCTTATTATTATAAGGCAAAGGTTTACAAAGAAATCGAATGAGGTTTAAATACAACCCACGTGAATATGAAGCTCGTTCGTGGCACGAGCGGCACGCGCCCTCCACCCACTTACACTTTTGTAGTAAAAGTGATTTAGTACTATTTAACAGATAAGTAAATTTTTTCCCTTATCCAAGAAATATTTATGCATTATCCTTATAGGCATCTTTTGGTTCATTTTCTAATGAAATCTTCTTTGTAGTTACGGATAATTTACTCGTGCGGTTTTTTAATTCTTTAGCCGTGATAGCCTTGTGGTTAAGTTATAGTATTCGGAAGGGTTCGATCATCCCACTACTGAGAACGGGTCTCCTCTGAGATTGAGAAAGTTTTAGGCCATAGTCTGCCACGCTGACCCAGTTTAGCAGACTTCACACACCTTTGAGTAGGTACATTTGGAGAACTCTCAGGCACGCCGGTTTCTTCACGATACTTTCCTTCATCATGCAAGTGTTTAAAACGCATCTAAATCTAAAAATTCAGAGGTCGGGTTCGAACTCCAGAGCCCCCGACTGGTAGTCTTACGCCTTTTAACTACTAGGCTATCATAAATAGTGATGGCGTAGCAAAGCACAATTATAGAAGCTACGAGAGAATCATCAGTAGCTATCATCCCACACGCGCATTCGTTACGGCTGTACGGTGCTCCTCTACATTCGCTACCGTGTCAAGCCTTACATTCAAGCCTCTGCCGACGTCAAATTTATTGCTCTTACACTGTAAAACTTATAAAGCATAATGTCAGTATATTTTTAGGGTTTCGTATCTCAAAAGAAAAAACAGAACCCTTATAGGATCACATTGTGTGCTGTCTGTGTGTCTGTCGTGTATGTCTTGGAAAAATGTGTTCAATACAAATGATTAACTAGTATTTTCATTTTCAAAGTAAGATAACTATACCAAGTGGAATATCATATGAAAGGGCTTTACCTGTACATTCTAGAACAGATCTTTATTTATTTTTATGCATATTAGTTTTTAGTACGGAACCCTCGGTGCGCGAGTCTGACTCACTCTTGGCTGGTTTTTTACCCGACTTCGACAAAGCCAAAATGAAGGGTTATGATTTTAACAGTCTATGTATGTATGTTTTTTATATTGTTTAACTGCCTAATGCGTAGACAGTCTACGGGCTTTAATTGCTACTTCGCTTTGTGACTTGTCAAACACCCCTATTTCCATTCATCCATATTTAAATGTTTGCAGTTGTAAGTTTGCAGACGTTTCATGATGTGGATAACAGATTTGCTTTTGGTTTTTACTTTTTACTAACTCCCGACCCAAAAAGAGGGGTGTTATAAGTTTGACGTGTGTATCTGTGTATCTGTGTATCTGTGTATCTGTGTATCTGTGTGTCTGTGTATCTGTGTATCTGTGTATCTGTGTATCTGTCTGTGGCATCGTAGCGCCTAAACGAATGAACCGATTTTAATTTAGTTTTTTTTTGTTTGAAAGGTGGCTTGATCGAGAGTGTTCTTAGCTATAATCCAAAAAAATTGGTTCAGCCGTTTAAGAGTTATCAGCTCTTTTCTAGTTTTCTTGTAGAAAAGAAGGTTAGATAACCGTTAGGTTCATAATGTTATATCAATTGACAAATGTCAAGCTGTCAAGATGGACGTTGCCTAAATACATAATTATTTATTTGAAAATGATGTTTTGGAAAACTCAGGTTAAATAGATAGTAGGCGCGGAATAGTCCAAGAAAATCAGTTCAGCCGTTTGAAAGTTATCAGGTCTTTTCGGTCTTTTCTAGTTACTGTAACCTTCACTTGTCGGGGGTGTTATAAATTTTTAATTTACACTTGTTCTTACATGTCGGTAGGTTTTTTACAGTCTATTATGGAAGAGGGAAATAAGTAGGTATTTAGATAGGTAGATTTTGGCAGATTTTTTCGGTTTAGGTATATGCGGTATCAGAGACGTGTGACCCAGTTGTAAAAACGCTTATCAATCGCTCAGCAACGTTAACCGAAGTCGGTAATTGGATGGGTGACTGTCTTTGGAAGACCGAATTTGGCCCTTTCCTTACTTCCGTACCGTTCCGGATAGCACGATAAGCCAGCCGCGGTTATTATCACTAACATCTGATAATAACTGTAAAACAAGAGACCAAATCTCGTTTTCCTTAGTTTAGCCGAGTCGTGAGTGACAGGATCTGGGAATTCACCTCATTATTATCCCAAGGGAACTCCTACCCTTATAATTACGATTAATGAACAGGGGTCAGGACCTATAATTAGGAATACCACTATAAAGAGAGATGCAGTATCGTATATATCGCTCTGTATACTCTTACCTACTACAAATCACTAGATAGGTGTCTGTAGACTATTCTATCTTTCAAAAAAAAATCAAAATTCAAAATATTTTTATTCAATTAGACTCTTACAAGTTCTTTTGAATCGTCAAAAGCATCTACCACTGGTTCGGAATGCTTTTCCTACCGAGTAGAACCAGCAAGAAACTCGGCGGTTGCTCTTTTCAAAGATTTGATATACAATATTATGCCATGTATAAAACCAATTGAAGTCCCGCGCATTGCTGGAGCGAATTGCATGTCAAATCCACGCTCTTTTATCATTTAGGTACATAATCTTCGATAGTATAATATGCTTTTCTCAGGAGCATATCTATGTAAAATGATGATATAAAATTTCATTTTATGAATAGGTATACCTGATACTTACTTTGGGCTTAAATTATAATAGTAACTGCGGTATTTGATTACATGTATTACGCAATTTACCTTTTTTATGACATCACTTCTCAAATTTTACTACATTTTGATAATATCGGTAATAAAGTGAAAATTATCCCTAACCATAATATTTGGAGCATATGATTTTAACCTTTATTATGTGGTGAAATCTATTCTGCTTAATTTTATGACATGGGCATAACATAAACTATGTTAACTTTATTAGGTAATATGAAGCGTTTTTTATATTATAGTTTCGATTTTCAAATACTTCTATTCTACCTAATTGTATATGCCCTCGTCTTGTGTTATACATTTAACAGTCTAGGATTTTTGTATGCCGAGTTTCTGGCTGGCTCTTCTCATTAGAATTTTTTTGGCGGCTGTAGAAATCGTATCGACATAAGTTGTTTATTCTACATCATGTAATTATCATAGTATATTTTATTTAATTTCATCTTCTCCTTGTATTTTGTGATTTTGATATGTCTCGGTTAATCTGTTCTGGTGCTGCAAATTTTCATCGGCGACGGAAACACTTAAATTCAGTTGAACCGCCTGCTCGTTTGCTCCCTATTTTTATATGAATAAAGTCAATTCATAATTTTAGTTAGATAAATAACGAACTTTAGACTTGGTGTCACACCATTATTTTATCGTAGTACTTTTGTAACCGAATATTCTGTCCGGGAATTAATAAGATGCATTACTACCAAACGAACGCTTGACCCTTAGGACATGCTCCGAACTCATGAATATTTAATATTTACAAATTATTAATCCAACACTTTATCCCGCTTGGATCCATTGAGTTATAGATCATATAGAGATTCAATATACAGATAGATAGATAGAAGACTTTATTGTACACAAAATAGAAAAACACCAAGACAAAGAAGAAACTCTACATTAAAAACAATTGTATGCAAAGGCAGCCTTATTCAAATATGTTCTGCTACAACTTATTATACAAGGTAAGAAAAGCGCAAACGAAGTTCCAGGCTTGGATGATTTATCCAACTGCAAAGAGCCCAATATCAAGCTTTTTAGTTGTTCAACATTACTTACTGTTTAGGGCATGGTGAACAAAGTCCAATTATTATTTATCTAACCTGGATGGTTGCCGACCTTTCATAGGAGAGGGAAAGAATAAGAGATGCAGACTTCATGAATTAGCATCAAAAAAGCGCCCCTAGTTAATTAAATTAGGTATACAGGTATGTACTTATTGGATGTACAAATATTTTTAAACAAATATGTTATTTTTTATCTTTTTTAAACCTGTTACTAAGTAAGTATACCTAACTGTTACGCCATCATCAATCAATTAATGTTCACGGGTGGCGCTAATCACTTAACATCAGGTGACCCATGTTTGCTTGCTATTTTTGTATTAAAAAAACATCAAAGCTCATATTTTATTGAATGACGAAAAGCACATGCACTTCCTGTGTGGTTTACCAGTCAGGATGGCTGTTTTGCCGGACATCAGCGTCTCTAGTAAAATAATGACATCTCGACTCGGTAAGAACGCATTCCTACGTGGTGTGAGCTATCGGGCCATCGAAGTGTGATTCGGATATTTTTTGATATCACCGGCATACCTTTTGAAGGCTTTATGAAGATTAGGAAATAGAGTGCTCTCTCCGAATTATTTTCACTGCACTACGTTTTAACGTTTATTAGTTTTACAAAATCTGTGTTAGCTAGTAGAAGGTGCATTATAAATAATATGATGTATGAAATTGGATATCGTAAAATTAGAGAAAACATCTATAAAATTATATAAATAATTGCATTTCTAACTTCTTGGATCGTACAGCTTGTATTATGGAAAAGATGATTTAATTTGGTGGTATTTTTAAAATAACATTAAAGTTTATAAAATATTGACTCATTTTAGATAATCCGGTAATTCTTGTGATTGCAACACCCAATTTAAATTAGCTATGTACTTACTCGTAACTATGTCAGGTTTCTGTAGACCGACATTTTACTACTACCAGAGAATATTTACTTAGAGTTTGTTCTACAGCATAAGATGCTTTTCCCTATTTTCTACCTAAATTAGCGTTTCAATGTGGAAATCCGGCTTGGGAACATAAACAGAAATTATACATATATAATACTTAACTGGACTCAATTGGAGAGGTAGCTCACGTCATTATAAAGTAGGTAAGTATTTATAGGTAAAAAAATTGCCAGTCAGTTGGGAATGTTTTAAAATTTGTAAATTAAAACCATTAACAATTAATATATATTTAATTAATATATAACATTATTAGATATTAGACTATCTAACCCGCTACTATTTTACGATTGTGTTGTTTCTTACCGCTGTGCCGAAAGATATTGTTACTGTAATTTCTAAGTGAAGTTACTAAGTGAAATTTGTATAATTTCTTTTGAGAATAAATTCTTAACCACAACAATTAGGCGGCGATAACAACTGTAAATAGCTTACGACATTAACTGACAAAAATTTACTAAGGTAAACGACACTTATTAGAGTGTTTACTTTGTCGTAAGTTAATAATGTAAGCTGCTTACGTGAGTAAAACTTACAGGTGTACCCTAATTGTTTAGTTTTTACACCTATCGGCAATCTGACTATCAACACCGGCATGTCGGTAACACAACCTTGAAGTTTTACCCATCCCAAGATTACCCGACACCCGCGCTAAAGAAGTTTTTACTCCAAAAACTGTAACGTAATCATTGAGCACATAATCTAAAGACCCTCATTACCATATTGACGCCGAGAATATTTCTATAATGAACTCAGTCACGCGTACATAAAATTTAAATATATAAGCAGCTACTGTATTAAAATATTGATAACACATATTTTGAGACGTCTTTAATTGCTACTAATAATTCAATCCTATGCATTTCAGATAAGTTAAGTCGTTCGGACGGCTGAGGCAGAGGCACTTTAAAAGGGTATGACTTAATTGCCCCATCTTATAGAGGCAAATAAATCCGACGGGGAATGTTTACGACTGCCGGTGTCAGCGCGTGCGCCACTTATTAATTATGCTCAACTGGCAATTATCCAAAGCTAACACGATTTTTACAATCGTACGAAACTCATTAAAGGTGGGTATACATTTATTAGGACAATCAAAGTTGTTTTTTTGTGTCAATATAGGGTCATCGTTCAGTGCGACAAAACTTAGATACAACTTGTAAGTTCAACTGGAACATCAATGTCACTTTTAAAATTTTATTCACATTTAGGAGCTGAGTCACTAATGCGACCTTGTGGCTCTCGTAAGTATAAACTATATTATTGTAACACTTTTAAATCTAGATTTAAATACTATTTAATAATTATTTCAACTACTTAAATGCTACTTGTGAAAACGTGTTTAAAATCGTATGAGTTAATTGCCCCATCTTATACTAGGTAAATAAATCTGATGGGGAAAAAGTTAAATCTCTCTATAAATGCCCAAAGAAAGCGAGCTTCCTTCGAATGATGGTGGACATGAGTTCTCTCTCTTTGTGGACCAATTCCAGTACTTTGGTGTACGGTGTAAAGCTGTTCCGGGTTATCTTGAGCATTTTCCTGTGAATCTAGTTTTCGAAAGCTTAGCCCATCTTATAGAGGCAAATAAATCTGACGAGGAATGTTGACATCTGACGGTGCCAACGCATGCGTCACTTTTATTAGTTAGAATTTCCCAGATCTATTGTTAAATGATTATTTTCCTAGAAAATTATTTACCCCTATGTACAAATATCTACCTACTAACCCAATGATATTTTATACTAATAAGGGATGAATATAGTACAGCGTGGTCATTTCAAATAGGTAATTTTCAAGAAAAACGATTAATTCAAAGATTGCTCACCTGATACCATAAATATTTTTATATTTACTGACCCGGATAGCAACAAAAAAGGCGCTGTGCCTTAAGAAAGAAGGTTTATCTGACTACTTAGTTATTATTTAGCCTTATTTCCTTATTGATAAAGCAGGCTATAATATTAAAAATAATTAATTGCTCATTCGTTCTTAGCAAATGTATGACTATTCAAGTTCAAACTTGGAATAATTTATGTAAAAAATTGATATGTAAACCGGCTATACCGTATAAAAAGTGTGAGACAGCAAGTTGTCCATATTAGGTCATGATTTGATGCTCAATAAGGACATCAATGGGCTTACATAACAGACAATGGTCTGCAACGTATGAAGTATTATGTTTGAGTACGTCTTTGTGTCGCACGAGACGTAAAATAGTCTGATCGGACACCGAGCGGTTCTTTTGACTCTGGAGAAGCGTACGCGAAGCCTATCTCCGACTTGACGGCCCGATTGTTACATCGACTTAACATATCAATTATGTCGAACACAAAGACAGATAAGAAGTTGAGCGACGTGAATAAAATAATTAACTGATTGGTGTTTGTATAATTCATCAAGCGGTCGGACGCTGCGAGCGCCCGGCCACTTAGTGCCATGTTATCAGATAGCTTACTGTTGAACCTTACAATGAAGCTGTAAATGCACTTCGCCACTCCGCGTTGTTTAGAACGTTTTATCTGCTTACATTCAGATCATTATAGCCCTTTGAGATAGCGTCGCTGAGCGGCAGACGGTAGCGGTTCCCTTTAGTGTCGATGTCTTTTGTCAAACGACTGCAGACGAACACTTTTACTAAATGATATCGATTGTATGTTGTATTAACTCGGTTCTATAATGTTTAATAGCTATTTAATACAAAACAAAATAGAATATTATCATGATAGACAACCAAAGCTTTTAACGTTCTATATGGTAGTTATAGAAAAAAAGAATGAGTAGGTATATTCAGCAAAGTCAAAATTTATTACATAATAAATTAATAAATATTCAATGCGTAATGATTATTATTATTTTATTAATGAAAAGCGCAGAGTGACCTGTGACAGGTCATCGTGTCCACAGTGTAGTAGATTCAGTATGACTAGTGTGCCGGTTTTACTTTTAATGTAACATCATTGAACTCATGTTACGATCACAAACTTATTTAAGTGTGCAAAATAAATTGTCAATCAAATATTATGTTGGTTAGTTTTATTGGATGTTCATTAAAATGGTCTAATGAATTATTGTAGAATTCAACGAGGTACTAACCCATCGTCAACCCATTGGCGGGGCACTAGTCACTACTAAGCACGGATCTCTCCTCAGAATGAGAAGGGGTTTAGTCCTTTTCTCTGCCCTAACGATAGTTTTGTCCGCCCAAGCAAATTATATTTTAATGGTTAAAACGCACAGAACTGAAAGGTTAGTGGTGCATGCCCCACAATACCGACAACCGACGTCTTAACCACTAGGCTATCGCTGCTATATCAAGCTGCTATCACTTTTTTACTACCCGCCAAATACTGAGACGGGAACTTCCTATTTATAAGGTGTACTATTGAATGGACAAAATTTTAAAAGGTATCGCACATAAAAAAAAGAATGCCCGGCCAAAAACGAATTAGGTATAAGTAAGAATTGTCATATTTGAAAATGGCGCAACACAGCCGCCATATATGTAAAAATTTTCAAATTATTTATAGCCAGTGTCACTCGCGACGATATAAGAAATCCTTTTGATGTACATATATAACATACATCCAAATTTGTTTGGACACTTAGTAGTTATGATATAATAAACAAACTCACGTACATGAACCCTTGAAAACAGTACACTCCTTTCTTGGGCAGTCGTGTAAAAAACAATTTGCGTTTGTAATTTTTAGTCTATGACATTATTTTACTGTATGCTGATGGCTTCAGCGTCCCTGCGGCGCTGCTGCGGTACTAGCGCCATCATTTATGTCCACTGACGGAAATTAAAGAGAGAGGAATAAAAATGTCCCGGCTAATGACGGGCATGGACCTCTTGCGGTGAATATGTAATAATTCGCCTCGGGGACACGGTGAGAATGGCTTGTTCTGTTATGCGCCATTACTTTACATGGTGTTTTTATTGGGTACTAGATTTAACTCGCAACTTTGGCTGCGTAGAGCCAACTTTACTTCATGTCTGCGTAAAATAAAGTACCTAATTTGCGTATCTTTTTTTGGGGTTTCTTATTATTTACTTTTGTTGCAGGTTAGAAAAACCTACATGTTAAATCTAAAACACCAAGAAGGTTTAATCGCGGGTCAGCTTATCCTTTTCCACAGCCATAAAAAGCATAAAAAATCGAATCAAAATATTTATTTTTCAGAGTAGGAATATCTATTGAACACTTTTTGAATGTAAATAATATGTACTTAGTTAAATTTTATCAGTAGGTAAATAGAAGTGAGGTAATGGTAATAATTACCCAAATTCAAATTTAAATTCAAAATATTTTTATTCAATTAGACTTACAAGTAGGCTTTTGAATCGTCAAGAGCATCTACCACTGGTTCGGAATGCCTTTCCTACCGAGAAGAACCAGCAAGAAACTCGGTGGTTGCTGTTTTTAAAGATTTGATACCTATAAAATATTATGCCACGTATAAAAGTAACAGGTAGGTAGAAACATCAACTTAAAATTTAACAATTTTTGGATCTATACTTATTCTATTTTTCAATAAATAATTACCAGTTGCCTGGTTCAACTCTTGCGGATCGTAAAAGAACAAATCTAAAATTGATGGTCCGCCTAAATAATTTTAATTATATGTTATTGATAAATTCTCTCTCCCGGAGCGCTCCGATATGCCGATAACACCGCGCAATTAGGCGGTGACCTTTGACTTCGTGATTTATTGTGAGAACTGTGAAATTGACATCAGCTTTAGAAATTAGTTGTGTAAACTAAATGTAATATATCTTTACCATCGCTTTGGACAATTTCTAAAAGAAGATAATGATAAAAAGAGTGCAACCGCCAAGTTTTTTTGCCGGTTTTTCTTCTGGAAAGGAGGCTATAAAAGGTTAATTGAAAAATAGGTAAGTATATTTACCTAATTGCCTAATTCTATTTTATAATAGTGTTGATATAACACCAGATATTAGATAGGTATATATAGACTAGGTAGGTACACATTATACTGTGCAGCATATGGAAATATTAGGATAACTTACCTAATGAAATGAATCTGAAATCGGTTACAAAAAAGGAAAAAAAATCATTATGTAGTAAGTAATAAGTGTGGGAATGCGATAATAACACGTATACATAACACGTAATAACTGCATTGAATAAAATTATTGGGCAAAATAAAGCCAACCTGTTAAGATCCAATGAAGACGGTATAACCACAAACTCATGAATATCCCCGACTTGGTCGCCGCTGTCGCATATAATCATGATTCGCCCAGCACGACTTTATAAGTTACCGAGCGAAAGAGTGAAAGAAAATTATGTCCCAGAATAGAGTCGTAAAACTGAGTTTCATTACTGTCTACTTGATGAATGAGTAATCTATATTATAACAAATAAAATTGGAGTGTCTGTCTGTAATTTCGAAATAACTACCTCATATTAAGCTCATATGGTTATTAGAACGATACCATAACTGAATCACACGTTTTTAAAATTTTTGTCTGTCTGTCTGTCTGTCTGTCTGTCTGTCTGTCTGTCTGTTTGAAAAGGCTAATCTTTGGAACGGCTGAACCGATTTTGACGGGACTTTCACAGGCAAGTAGAGGATTGACCAGGGCATAAAAAAGGCTACTTTTTTAACCGACTTTCAAAAAGGGAGTTGTGTTTTTCTACCTATGTACACCGAAATCTCTGAGATTTCTGAACCGATTTGCGTCATTTCTTTTTTAATCGATAGAGGAACTTTGCGACATTGTTTCATAAAAAATTTGGAGTCCAACTCCTCAATCCTGATGCTGCAGGGGATCTGACCAATCCACGCGGGCGAAGCTGCGGGCATCAGCTAGTAGAATTATAAGTTTGGGAATAAAATACGAGTAGAATCGGAGGGAAAAGAGTTTCGTGATTTTCTTATTTCGGGTATTTTATACGAACCCACCCACTTGTTTGAAATATTGGTCATCGCCATCATTAACCCATCGCCAGTGCTCTCATAGCCAGAAAGGTTTTGGCTATAGTCCACCATACTGGCCAAAGACGGATTAGCAGACTTTACACACCTTGTGCCGCTGCCTCCTTTTGCGAGGAGGTGATGTCTGCAAAAGAGGCGGCGGAACGTGAGAGGGAAATTTTGATGGTGGATCCCTCTCGCAGGAGACGCAGCGGGCGCCGAAGGGCGAATGATGACCTCCGGCCTCCATGAGTTGCCGACCTGCGGTTGACGGGCGTAAGGGGCGTTCGTCAGCCGATACATAACCAGGTCAGGAGGTAGCGCGCCGTGTTCCGGGTGCGCTTCTGAGACGGAGCTGGTAGCAGCCAGCCTAGCGAAGGGACCCGTCCGCTTGGCGGCGGGTCAAGTCCTGGCGGGAGTGCGGTGAATACTACATTAGTGATACCCGCGCAACCGCCAGTCCGTTGAGGAACAAACACAGGTTTTAGTGGGTGCAAGCCCCACATAACCCCTCCGTTTCCCCTGACGGAAGGGTATGCGTTAGGCATTTCCTGTGTATAAAAAAAAAAAAAAAAAAAAGACTTTACACACCTTTGACAATATTTCTTCACGATGTTTTACTTCAACGTTAAAGAAAGTAACTTTTAATTTCTTAAAACGCACATAACTCTGATAAATTAGAGCTGCTACCCGGAATGGATATAACAGGCCCTCAAATGGGAGGCCGACGTTTTAACCACTAGATCACTTTGGAGTGTTAGTAACTACTAATGATAGAATGACTGTAGAACCTAGATATATATATGGGTTCTCAATAATATTTATAATGTGTTTTGCAGAATCTTTTCGAAAAAAAAGGAAGACCAAAATATCTGGAATTATGAATATAGAGACCGAAAACGTACAAAACGCTACGGCAGTGCGCTCCGACCTCCGACAACTTGTTCAACGCACCGAGCCCATCCGAGCCACTTTGAATTTGTAGAATCTACTCATGTGTTTGTACCTAGTAGCTACCTACAATGCAGTAGGTATAACAGCTTCCACAGTAACTCTATTGATACTGTACCTAGAGTTATAGAGCATTAAGAACTTTGCTTACAGACTACTCGTAGATTTATACAAGTGGATGTTGTACGGATGCGCGTCGTGCCATAGACCATAACTTGCACGTCGGGAGGCCGTACCAGGACCGATGAAAAGCGTTTTGTCGCCGACTGCCACCATGAATATTTAAGAATCTGTTTCCGAACACGCCCCGTCCCGGACGAGTTTGTCTGACACTTAACCCGAAATCGAAAGACATATTCACTACTCATTTAACAATGACTGGACATTTTTCAATATACTTTGAAAGAGGGTTACACAATTCATCGTGTCATATCTAGGGTCATTTTAAGTGCATGGTAACTTTTACAAAAATTTGATCTCATTAAATCTGTTAATAGCTACTACAGTACATTATGATTTTGAGAGCATAAGCTCAAAAAGTCATAAAGTCCGATAATTTGATGACGTAATAACGTGTAAACGTGTAATTTTATTGGCTTCTGAATTGGATGTGTACCTACTTGACGTTTCGAGTCCAAATAATTATATTTATTTATATACTTACTTATTTTTACCCGACTACTGCAAAGCCAAAAGGAAGAGTTATGATTTTAGCAGTCTATGTATGTATATATGTGTATGTATGTATGTAAGTTTGTATTTATGTGTGTTCCACCGTAGGTCTTAAACTAAGTACTGAGCTTACTACATCATCTAGTTCTAGTTAATAATAAAATCACGTAATTAGACGTACGTATTATAAACTAAAAGTAACTGAATTATTTTTGTAAATACATACTTAACTACCACCTTTGAGCAATACATTGACAAACCGATAATAATTGGATGAGAAGATTGTGAAGAGCGCAATCGAAGCGTATGAACTTTTCTTAAGTGACTTGTTGTTATTTGATTTAAGAGGCCATCTTTTGGTGATACGAAATCGAGATTATCATAAGCCTCTGTGAACTAGGACAGTCTAGTGAAGACGGTAAGTTATAGAGATGGGCATTACTGCTACTCCTTTTCATTTGGTGAAATGTTTTTTTTTCTTGACAGTGATTTCACAGGTGATTCTTCATGGAAAATGATTTTTTTATTTTTGCACTTTCAGTCATTTGCCACTTTAATCTAGGAATTATGATACAGATCAATAGCGTTTATGTTTCACAGGTGGATTTTCATGAAAAGTGAATTTTCAAAATTATGATTGTGCGAAAATTCGTTTTCTGTGAAATATAACAAACGATTGTTTGGTTTGGTAGCTTAATTTAAAAAGAGGTTTTCCCATTTCTAATACGCAGCGATGCGAGTGTAATGTTCAGAGTGCTCAGCCGCATGCTCTTTAGCGTCTTAGCTCGGGTCAGTATTTAAGCAATTAAGGGAGATTACGTGTAATAATTTTCAAATTTTGTGAGATTTTGATTCGTGATAACAATATGAAAAGGCTTTTCATGTGATTTTTCACATGCTATCTGTAAAATGGTCCATCTCTAGTAGTATCTCTAGGTAGGTACTATGAGATATATCGAGTGGCTTAAAATGTCATGGCCCACCTTTGATCCGATATGAAAGTTCATCACACTGTTCATTACTGGATGTAATAACGATGCGGATGACTACATCATTCTTATAGACTGGTTTCCATTATGATACGATATGAATATTAATATTGAACCGATTTCGAAAATACGACCATCTTAACTGGTAGAATAGACAGGTTCAATGTCTCCAATAAGGGTTAACTGATCTGGTTAAAAAAAGTATATTGAATATGTACCTTCGGAATTTAAAATCAGAGCCCGAAGTAAATGTACGTAAACTATGCCCGTACTATATGTATTCTGAGACTCTGTTATCATGTTTTTTAATTTGGAAACTTACTATAAAGGACTCTGATTGGTTCAGATTGAGAATTCAAAATTGTTGATCAAAAAAAACATACTAGCTGAGATCAAGCAATAAGCTTATTATTTACTCCGAGCTAATACCTAAGTAGTATTTTTTTTTATGCTTATGCATATCGATTAAATGAAATGGTGTAAAATCAAATGTCATAACGACAACTGAATGTAGCATTTAAGCGGTGATAGCCTAGTGGTTAAAACGTCGCTTAAACCGTCGTCGGTTATTGGTTTTGGTCTTGTAGAACGTAAAACCATGTAACCATTTATCCGTAACTTTCTGGTAAAGAGTCAACTATCTACTAGTAGAACCTACGAGTATAAACACATTTTTACTAATTCGTTCCAACTTGGAAGGTAAGATATTCTTGGTCCAAAGTTTATGTCAAGTGTTCACTGAAACTAAAATTGATAAGTATCAGTAAAGAGTAATAAAACCTTTCAAATTCTTGTGATATATTATTTAAAACACATAGATGTCCAATCAAAACGTAATTTGTCATGTTATGTTCATTATTCTGTACCTATATCACGAAATCGTAAAAAGTTTACAAAACACTGATAAACTACAATAAAATGAAGTGCCGCCTCCGTGCGTTATCGAGAAGCTTACGAAGCATTTGCTAGATGAGTGCCCAATCAAAACGTTATTTGTCATATATCCGAGTCATTGTAATGGCCCCTTTTCACGTTGGCCAATACCTGTGCCATTGGTCCTTGTATTGGCCACGGAAGACAGGGTTTATGGTTGCCGCGGTAAGTAGGTATTGTCGAGTTTGCCCATGCGGGTTATCAGTCTTTCAAAACAGATCAAAAGGCAGAAATAAAACCACGGCTTGCTCCCACATGCGTTTGTATGCAAAAAAATCCACGTTTGTAAATATTATTATTAGTATTCCCATCTTTATTTATTGTCTTTTTTTAATTATCTTATTCCTGTACACACTTATGTAGTCAATAAATAAACTTCAAAAACCGTGCTCTGATACAAACTGAACGATCTCTCAATGTGTGGCCCACAATTTCCTAGACCAATATAAACACTTACCCATTATCACTACAACAGAGAAATAGAAAGATTTTTATATACTTAAATAATAAATAAACTTTTACAAGTGCTTTAGAACCGTCAAGTGAATACCATCAAGAACCAGCAAGAAACTCAGCGGTTGAACAACGTATGGCCAACATGTAGAGGCCTTTTAAAGTGTTTGTTGGCGTAGCGTGCACGCAGGGAATTAAAGCCGCATCGGCTTCTGAATGTCGATTTAATTGCTTGATAAGTCGCGCTGCGCAACTCTATTGAAAGATAATAGTTTAAGATGTTATGGAGCTTATTGTGGTTTTATACTGCCTCTCACGATATTTACTTCCTCGAATTTAATAAGCTGTGTGTTAGATAAACGGTGGTTACAAATACCAGTTCAATCCGTTCTTGGATGAAAGATCTTTTTTCTAAAAGTTCGGGGCAATAGCTTATTTTCTAATTTATACATATAAAACAAAAGGCTGACTCATAATATTATACAACGAATAGTCTAAATGTTGGATCTAGAGAAATGTTCTATGCATGTAAGGTTTCACTATAGCGTTGATCCATCCATACTTATTCATTCTATAGCAAGTATTTTGAGAAATTCCATCGTTATCGTCCCAGAATCTCTAAATCCACAGGACGAAGTTGTGACAATCAGCTTGTTTATTCAATTGATGTTGCTTATGAATGCGCTCCGATTCTCTACTAGATCTACTCTATATTCATCATATTTTGTAACTCTCATGGGAATGTAAAAAGAGTGAAAGAGAAAAATATTCACTTATTGATTTTATTAGGTACATTTACTAATTCATCCGAAACAAAAAGGTTGTTAAGTACTTATTCGTTTTTCAAACGATATGTTATGAGGCCGCAAATCATTTTCGCGATTATCTTTACACACTGGAAGCAATATGAACCAATAAGCAATAATACGTGGTAGTGATAAATTTATATGGTTACTGTGTGGCTGAGTGGGCGCCTAAACACTATGGATGCTCATAAACAAAGCCGATCGCACACTTATGCGTGCCGCATGCAACGAATTTGTTCAAATCCTTGTCCATTACCATCATCATCGTTGAAACATTGAAATGCACTCCTAGGAATTTGACTACTAATAAATCCTCTTGATCAGGCGTCATATAGTGCGACTGGTTGAGTTTCCTTAAAATTTTTAAACGTTAAACTGAAAAATAATAACGTAACTTAGGTCTACAGAGCTCTTTAGGGTAACTACGAAAAAAGTACCTAAAAATTTGGTTAAGGTAGTCCTTAGATTATTCGTAACAGACATACCTACACACAAATAAATAAATTAACTGACATAAATAATATAAACTCTTATCCCAAACGTATATAATTAGATGAATTTTTAAATTTGAAGCAATAGCTAAATGTAATTTTGCATGTAAGGTGAAATATTTCTACTAGAAAAATAATACATAACGTACGTAAGAACTGTTTCTGCAAAAAAAGAAATATGAATTTTAACTTATTTCGGATATGGGTAAAATATTTTATGCGGCACGATTCAGTTTACAAATGTGCGATTATTTAAAGCAACGGGCATGGTAATGTCAGGACTCAGGAGCTTACCGTAGTTTTATTTCCGCGGGCTGACAAGACTATGAGCTGGACGAAAGCTGCAAAGCTGGTGTTGCGATATTAGCCTCCCTTGCGATTTATGCGCATTGTTATTCGACTTGCAATCAGATGGTAAGCGTTGCTCTTTTTGCTGGCAGATTTTATAAAGGCGTCTATACACGGTCGGTACATCGTGTACGAGGCCAATCTATACGAATATTATAAACAGGCGAGGTAGTTTGTATGACAGCTCCAGAAATAATGATCCAACTTTGAAAATCCTTTCACTGATACCTAGAAAGCTACTTAAAAGAATTCCGGCCTTATTATTCCTATTAATCAAGTATTTTAGAACGAAGCACAACCTAATAGGTACTAGTACATAATTGTAGATATGTTTTTAAACATCTGCAGCGCAAAGGTTCAATAAGATGTTATAAGAAACCTCTAATTTCTTCACGTAAACCTCTCCTACTGTGGTAGTAAACCCCACAGCTAGTTTTTTTTTTTTTTATTCACTATAGGTAAGCGCTTGACCACAATCACACCTGATGGAAAGTGATGATGTTGTCTAAGATGGGACGCGTTTACCTAGAAGGTGCCAAACGCAAAACGTTTCGTGCGTGTAGATGGAATGTCGACGATTTTTGATGCCAGTGGCTAGTAAAAAAGCTGATTGCGGTTCACTTGGAACGTTTTCTGTTGCCATAACAAGCAATTCCATTAAGGAAAGCTTTTACAATGTACGTCTACGTATTTTCAATGTTTCTGACGTGTCCAAAAGTAGAGTTTGAAATATTGAAAAAATTAAAAAGATCTGTCTGAATAGATTGCTGTATCTACCTTTCATTCTAAATTAAGGTGTCGCGTCGTGTTGATCTTACCATTATTAGTAGTTTAATGAAGATCATATTATACCGAATAAAATCAATAATAAATTATTCGGTGTCGAATAATAATTAATAGCCGGTAACTAAAAGGTGAAATTTGAATATTTAAATAAAATTTTGTCATCAATCAAATAAAATAAGTACCTACTTAACAAGTTTATCTTGTATATGTATAATTGGTAATCCTACTTATGTGGATACTGGATATCCTTGGAATAGTTCAGACATATGCATATAAGTAGTAACTTTTCTATATAAGTAGGTATACTAAGTTAACCATAGAGTTTAGTGTCATTTTCAAGCTAATGTAATAAGCTTTAAATGATACTTATTCTGAAAGGAGACCCGTGTTCAGTAGTTGGCTAGCGATGGATTGATCACGATGAAGCTTTCAAACGTGCCTTGCATGTGTAGCCCCGATTTGTAAATGATCATTTTCAGTCGGGACTCATATCCCATGGGATGATGTGACTAACCATCGCTTTTTCGCAAGTTAATTAACGACTACGTGTAAGTACATGAATTTAGGTTTTTAGAATCCCTTAGGATTGATTTACTGTCCGGAATTATAGCTATCACTTCTTGCATAGATTAAATATCTGCATAATTCGAAATTTGTATTGTAAAAAATAGGAAATTCACCTCTGATGAACCATAATAGCTTAATAAACGACAGTTATTTAGAAATTACAGATAAGACCAGACTGGCAAGATTGTATAGAAGAATGTTCTTGGATCCAATTTAACAATAGGTAAGTAATAGTTAACAAACTAACTTGTTCGTTTCATAAGGCACTTAACAGACGCCATTGCGTTTGTATTTAGACAAATTAGCGGTGAATTCCAACAGGCGTTGAGTAGTTTATGCGACGGAATGGAAGCAAATTTCGTCACGGATCTACAGATATTTCAACGGGTAGTAAATCGCGCGGAGCGGTGGAGCGATCGGATAAATCACAGGAGTGGGCGGCGCGGGCTCCCGACTCGCTCCGTATAACTGCTACCGTTTACCGACCACTGATCATCTGATACTTAATTTAATGCTCCCAGCGAACAAGCCGTAAACGTTAAGGAGATTTCACGCGACTTGTAATTTGAAAATTGATTTAAATCTGCATAAAAAATCTTATGCGACAGTCGGATAGACTGGTTATAATGTGTAACGAGTAGGTACCTACTTACACGGCAGCCTTAGTAATAAGTAGATATTGTAATAGCTCTATTTAGTCGCTTAACGGCAATTAAGGCTTATAAAGAGATATGATGAGGTTGAGTTGAGGAGGATAGAGTGGAGTGCGCTTGACTAGAACACTCGAGTGAAGTATAGTTGTAGTAGGAACAAGCTGTCCGTACCTACTAAGTACCTACGTGACGGAATTACACCGGAAGGGCGTTTCTACACTTTAGAGCCTGTCCAGAAAGCGCGATTTGCGCGCGTGTCCACTCGCGCGTTTTGATTTGTATTGCGTCCAGATGCGGCGAAATCACTCGCGTTTCACGCGCGCATGTGATGAGACGGCTTTAGGCCAGTTATAAACATGGACTCGGATAAAGCGGTTCTGTTGTGGCTTGCATACCGTCGATGGAGACGTCGTAAACGAAGAGAAAGTCGACGATTTAACGTGCATCCCATTCTACGCGACAGAATGACGCATAGTATGTTTATAACTTTATACCCAAAACTCAGAGAATATAGTGAAAAGTTTTTCAACTACTTTCGGATGTCAGTAGCATCGTTTGATGATTTACTAGAAATTATCAAAGAAGATTTGACTCCTTGTCAAAATTATGTGGTACGGGATACTGTTTCTGCAGAAGAAAAACTCGTGATTACTTTGAGGTAATATTTTTTATAGCTTTAGTAAGTATAAACTAAGACCTAATTAACAAAAATAAAGAATTTGAACAAAATTAACAAAAATTAGGAATCATTCTTATATAGGTAGGTACTTAATATTGAATTTAATTATCGTAAAGTTCCATTAATTCAGATTCATTGGAATCTTGTGTAGATGCCGGTGATGGGGTTTTGTAGCTAGACGTCATTGGTGGTCGTGAAGCAGTACAATAACCTCGATTGTAAGTCGAAAAGGTTGCAGGTGGAAACGAAGATGTTGAAGGGTCTGTTGCGGTATACCCTGTTTCTCCAAAATAATCTCTCTGTCCACGTTGAGTCATTCCTGTTTGGTAATGATATTGTGACGAAGGTTGGTAGTCGGAACGAGCAGCTGCAGGTTTAAGGCACAGTACTTGTTGAGCTTGAAGTACTTTCATTAATTCAATTTTTGTTTGAAGTCTGTGTTCCTCTGGTACTTTAAGAAGCTCTTTGTGTAAGGACAAACAAAATAGTTTGTCATCATCTGACTCCGTTTGGTTTAATGTCTGTGGCTGATTTCCAGATGCTAAATTTGTTTTTATGATGGAAAGAAATTCTTCGTCGGCTGCATTTAGTTTTTTCTTCTTTTTCGCCTGACTACGTGGAGGTCTCATTACATCTTCCCCATCGCCCGAAAACTCCTGTTCTTCAACTGCAACAGACGCGGTGTTGATATTACTCTCAGTTATTTTATTCCGTGTCGATCTTTCGAGGAACATCAAACGTTCAAAATAAATATATTTGGCTTTGCTGGAGGCTCCTGATCCAGACGGTGTGGTTTTCTTCTTCTTCATTTCTCTTACAAAGCCATCACGCAACCCTTTCCACTTCTTCTGCAATAAAGTACCTGTAAACAATAAAAAGATTGGAATAAAATAATAATTCTTATGTAACTTTTTTTTCAGATATTTGGCTACAGGATGTTATTTTGCGGACCTGCATTATGCCTACAGATTAGGAAAGTCTACAGTTATCGAAATAGTACAGAAAACCTGTTACGTCATATGGAACAAACTGCAAAATATAGTAATGAGAGAACCAATGAAAGCTGAATGGGAAGAAATTTCGAAACAATTTCAAAAATACACAAATTTTCCAAATTGCATCGGCGCCATTGACGGCAAGCATATCCGTATTATAAAACCTAACGATTCTGGATCTCTTTTTTATAACTATAAGAGTTATTTTTCAACTGTTTTGTTGGCCGTATGCGATGCAAATTATTGTTTTATTGCAGTGGACATAGGCGCATATGGAAAAAGTAATGACTCCACAATTTTTAAAGACTCTATTTTATATAAAAAACTTGTCGAGAAAACTTTAGATATCCCAGATCCAAAGCCAATATCGCAAACAGATACAACCCCCTTACCTCATGTCATAGTAGGAGATGAGGCGTTTAGTCTGTCTGAAAATATAATGCGCCCTTATTGCGGTAAATCTCTAACAACCAAAAAAAGAATTTTCAACTATCGCTTATCCAGGGCCCGGCGCTACATTGAATGTTGCTTTGGCATCTTGGTAAATAAATGGAGAATATTTCATAGACCGTTGAATGTGGACATAAAATTTGCAGAAAACATCATTAAGGCTTGTTGTGTTCTCCATAACTACGTAAGGTTAAGGGATGGCTACAGGTATGATCACACTCTCTACGAAACATCTCTGATTAATTTGAACACTGAGGCAGTGAGGCCTAATGCGAGATCATTGAATGTAAGAGATAGATTTGCTGATTATTTTGCTAACGAAGACAAACTCCCTTGGCAAGATAAAATGATATAGCTTATTACTGTAAAATCTATGCAAGGAATAATATTATTTAATAAAGTATTATTTACTTACCTAAAGTTTTTTTTTTCTCCTCGGAATCACCAGCTTCACAAAAAATTTCTACTATTTCTTCCCAGTTCCTACGTTTAATGATTCTATTAGAATAATCTGATGATTCCATATCCCATATAGCTACCCTTTTCTCAATTTCGTCGATAAAAAGTTCTGTGTCAAAGTTATCACGCTCCATTTTGAACCGAATACGTCCACTCGCCACGGACACGCGCGTAGTACTGGACGCAGCAATGGCGCCGAAGTATCTCGATATGCGCGGCACACGCGCGTAAAACGCGCGAGTCGAGAGTCCCGCTCATTGCAAGCGTTTTACGCGCGTGTGAGGTAACGCGCGAGGGCATCTGGACGGGATGTATGTAGCTCTAGTATCTCGAGAACGCGCGAGTGCTTACGCGCGAGTTGACACGCGCGCAAATCGCGCTTTCTGGACAGGCTCTTAGCGGTTCGTGGCGGTTCGTATCAGTTTAGTTGAAAAATTCTTTGGCAGTATACTTTAGGTTAACTTTACAACCGCTGCCGTTCACCGAGTACCACTGATCATCTGATAGTTAATTTAATGGTCCCAGCGAACGTGTCGTAAACGCAAATTTTACGCGACTTGTAATTTGAAAATTGATTTAAATCTGCATGAAAAATATTACGCGACAGCTGAACGGACTGGTGCGGTTAATGTGTTACTTGCCCGCGGGGGTGAAGACGGTTATTTTTGTGTCATTATAAACTATTATCGAAATATCGCTCGTAACGGTTATAAAATTAACAGTAAAGTGCATAATTTAAATGATTTTGTGAAGTGTGCCTATTTCCTGATACTCATTATGTGCGATTTATTCACTCTTTCCCACGCACAGAGTTTAAAGGAGGTAAAATTGTATGCCCACTCTTGACAACAATGATTCATATAAATAAAGATTGGTACCTATTACGTAATGTAAGTAAAACGTGTTTTGATGATAACTTATCAGCATTTAGTATACCTAAGATGATTACTTATCTAAGGAAAACATATCAAAACGTTACAGAACAAAACAAAGGAAATTGCATATTGAAATACTTAAATGCAAAATGTATGTATGTACGAATGTACTTAACTATAGCATGATGCAGAAGTTATAACGTGATATTATTATCAAATTACTTATATTGACTGAAATAATACATCTCTAATTCCAAGTCATAAAAGTTATAGATCTACTTACGATTACTTTAACAGGGCTCTCTTCGTCACTCGCTTCATACAATCGTAGTTCCAATTTCATTTGAATATTGAGCAACCAAAGTCCATGAAATGCAGACATATTCTAGAAACTAATATCTGTGTCTGTGGTGTTTTAAATTTTTCTAAAAATATGTAGTTTTAAAATTACAGGGGCTCAAAGATTTGTATGTAAATTTTTAAGTTTAACTTTGAAATCGAATATTTTAACAGAAATCTGGAAAAGCACAAACATAGATATTAGTTTCTAGAATATGTCTGCAAAATTTCATGGACTTTGGTTGCGTAATAGTCAAATGAAATTGGAACTACGTTTGTATGAAGCATGTGACGGAGAGACCCCTCTTGATAATTCAAAATAGTATAGCTTCATAATCGCATATAATTTTGACTTTATGCACAGAAAATTATGGGTGAGAAAATAAGTTAATCAGCCATGTACTTACTGCGCGGTTTATATTATTATGTTTATGGAAAGATTTAGCACTTCCAGTAGAAGAAAAGATAGTTTTACGAGCCATAATATTTTAATGCTACATACGTTGGACCTATTTTAATACCTTTTTATCACAAGCACCATCATAAATTGATGCACTCTTGGTGAAACCACTGCCTATTTGTGTTAATCCCTTATTTAAAGCAAAAAAAAATATGGGTAATAGCCACGTAGTAGCTAATTGTATTTCTTTTCATAGACACTATATATATCTAAGTATATGATTTTCACAGTTTTACATTTTTTATGTAGCGCCATAATTATCGCGATAATCAATGCGTTAAATTGAGTGGCCTCCCATGAACGGTTAAAGGTCTCAGCACACATATGGGATCGGAAAGGGATCGTAACCGTAACGCCTTTCGCCTCGCTGTCAACCAGGCGTCAACCTACCGTATGCACGTAACGAAAGCGTATCAGCAGCGCCTGTACGTCAACTCGGCTACGGCTAGGCGAGACCGCGCTTACCGCGCCGCCCGCTGGCTGACCTGGTTGGCACCAGATCAGTTTGAATCCAAAAGTTAAGTGTAGCGCACGGTTATGTCTTGGTTTACAATACGTGAGTTGGCTATCATAGCCATAGCACTTGATGAAGAGGAAAAAGAAAATAGGGGACAGGGGCAAGGGTGGACGAAGAGATGTGAGCTCGGGTACGGAGAGACGTAAGCGCGGGGACGATGAGCCGTAAGCGCGGGAATTGCAAGTTCGGAGCCTGTTCCGAGGCGAGGCGATTACGTTATGATACCGATTAGTGTGCGTTGCAGTACGGAGTTTAATACAAATCATTCTGAACGGCTCGAGGCGATACGGTGACGATCCCTTTCCGATCCCATATGTGTGCTGAGACCTTAACGTCTCATGCCAATTGAATTGGAATACAAGAAATCAAAAGCTTAATTTGCTATACATCCCAAAAAAGTGTTTCCTTGTAAGATTTATTATTATCTTTTTTAAATAAATAGGTAAACCTTTATTAACTTAATCAAACGTAGTGTGAGGCCCTGCCTCCTGATGAAGTGAAACCTCTGTTTGACGAGGCAGTGTCTTCCCATAATATATTAATGTAACAACATACAATGATACGACGGTACGGAACCCTTCGTGTGCGAGTTCGATTCGCAATTGATCGATTTTTGGATTTTATTTGACACTAGCTGATGCCCGCAGCTTCGCCCGCGTGAATTGGTCAGATCCCCTGCAGCATCAGGATTGAGGAGTTGGACTCCAAATTTTTTATGAAACAATGTCGCAAAGTTCCTCTATCGATTAAAAAAGAAATGACGCAAATCGGTTAAGAAATCTCGAAGATTTCGGCGTACGTAGGTAGAAAAATATAACTCCCTTTTGGAAAGTCGGTTAAAAAGTAGCCTATGTTACTCCCTGGTCAATTCTCTACTTGTCTGTGAAAATCCCGTCAAAATCGGTTCAGCCGTTCCCAAGATTAGCCTTTTCAAACAGACAGACAGACAGACAGACAAAAATTTTAAAAACGTGTGATTCAGTTATAGTATCGTTCAAATAACCATATGACCTTAATATGCGGTAGTTATTTCGAAATTACAGACAGACACTCCAATTTTATTTATTAAGTATAGATTCCATGAATGGTCTCTATAGGTACCTACCTACCCTTCAAACATGGACAGCCAAAGGGCTTTCCACACCGTAGCGGTAAGTAATAGAAACGTAGAAAAATTAATTTGTTTACAGACTATAGACTCACATACCTAATGTTTATAAAGGCTCTCCCGGCGTAGCGTGCGCAGAGTTGGCGCGGTCGGGTGCTCGTTCTCTATAAATCAGAGGCGCCGGCGCACGCCGCTGCCCGATTAATCGCACACAAGCCCCACACAAATCAAAATGTAAATGGATATACTATGTTAAGTGCGCTCTGCCTAGTAATAATGATGTTAGCATTAGGCATATTAATTGGCTGGATAGCCACTATCTCTCGTTGCCGGCCAACCGTGCACGCCACACGGTCTCCTGAAGCTATTTCCTATCTCTCATCGTTAGAGCGAGGATCGCATTTACGCACGTATCGCCCGTATTTATTCCATAATGGTTCCTTTAAAATCTCATATACTACCGCATGTTATTTAATCGTGCATCATTAATGATACGAAATGACAGGATCGAATTCAACATCCCGAGCTAACGTCGCGCCGATATCAAAAGCGCCGCTTCCTAAATACAGAAACTTCCTTTGAACAGAATAAAAGCGTTGTTGCCGCGGAATCATTAAGGATCAAAAGCGTATTGAAATGAACAACCAGACCGATAATGAAGGCCGCAAAATCAAATCGGCTTTGATTTCAGACGGAACAATGTTTATATGCATTTAGTGTCGTGGCCGACAACGGCGCGCGGCGGGTGCGTCCGTCGGACTCGGCGTATTTATACGTAGCTCTAACGAAATAAGCTGTTAGTGCCATTAACACACTAGTGCAGTACGTCGCGCGCGCCCTATCGCGGATCGTCGCGCGTCTTTTTATTTCGTATGGAAACTCTTGGCGCAACTCGGCACGGTCGCACCGTCGCGCCCTGCTTGTAACTGAAACGCGGGCGACTTCTTACCATCGTTCTGGCGCAAGCCTTTTCAGCATGTTGAATGTGTTCTAAGAATAGAAAATGTATCCAGTATCTACGTTTCGCTTTTTTCCAGTGCACTAATCTTTCTGCCTCCATTTCGGGACTTACCTACTCTTTTTTGCCGCGTCCTGTCGCGACTCGTAAAAACGCACGCGCAGCACGCTACGTGCCGCGCTAGTGGGTTGGCACTTAATTGAATTATTCAGCTACTCGACTAGACCGCCTATGGAACTACACATCGATAATTCTAATCAACTTTCGTGTTTTTACGAGATAATATCGTAGCAAACCTAAAGAGAATACACGTTGGCCCAACTTCGGCAAACGTGTACAATCATTCAGACCCGCTTGCTATATGATATTTTCCACGTGCAGCTTGAAGACTTATATGAGCTATCATACAAACACTTAAATTGGCCGGCAATTGCCAAACACATTGGGTTAATGTGTACTGGAGTCGTAACGTTTAAAGTTAATAATATAAAGAGTAGATATGAATTACAATTATCGAAAATGATAGTAACCGATGGAGGTCTATGAGCTGATTTATGGGAAAAAGTTAAATATAATTAGACATCCACCTATTTATTTGATCATAATGAAAGGGATTATGACCAGATACGTAATTGCCGTAATTACTTTTTAGAGCAGGTAATTTATATTATTTATTCATTAAAAAAAAGATAGGTACATAGTATAGAGAGCATGGTACCAATTCAATCTATTATGCTCATGTCGGCAATTTTGTAATATTGTTGGCAAGATGCCGTGATTTGTTGCCAAGCTATTGATTATTTATTGTGTTTGATTTATTTTGTAAAACTTATTTGCATGTAACAGGTATTTACTATACGCATATAGGTACTCTTACTCTTATCAATATATTAGGCTTAAAGCTCATTGACTTTTGCTGGAGTAATCCAGCCATCCAAGCTCGCTCCAGAAGCCGAGTATACCTACCGCCCAGGTTGCCGAGGGCTTCATGAAGTGAGATTGGGGATTGGAAATGGCGCTCTCGCTGAGTGAACAGCCAAGCTTTTGATTTTAGCAGCTTAGTCTTACATAGCACTTGAGAGCTGAGGCCGATTGATTTTATCTACTATAGAAAAACTGTCTCTCATGCGAAAGTAGCCAATGTGTGTTCAGCCTTAGCGTGTATTTTTTTATGAGAACCGATCAAAGCGCTCAGTCAATAATGTTGTTCACAAATATTTCTCTTGTCACCTGTGCCTGGAGTTAATGAAGTGGTTGACCTCGGAACTTTTATATTCGGTCAATATTTACGACAACAAAAGAAAGCTTTAAAGGCAATAGGCATGAGTTGCTGAGTGAGACCGCAGTAGGTTTGCCAAATATTAATACATTAATCCAGGACAGTAACATAATGTAGAAACCTACGTAGGACAAATTGAAATAAGGTAAGTGCTGCCATTAAGTATGCAGAACTTACCTTATTTAAATCTGTGAAACAAAAATAAAAAAGTAAAACACAATATGTTTTGTGTGAATTCGTCCGCATTAATTTAGATTTGTTAAACTTACTTGTTGCTTTGTCAGTCAATCACTTCACATCGGATTAACGTGATTTTTTGTATGGGTATAGTTAAAGATCTGGAGAGTGACATAGGATATTTTTTATCCCGGAAAACCAAAGAGTTCCCACGGGAATTTTAAAAACCTAATTCAACGCGAATCAAGTCATGGGGATCAGCTAGTGTGATTACCTATAATAAAGCGTCAGTGTAAGTACTTTTTATACCAAAAAAATCCCGGAAAATTCGGAAATCTGGCTATCTTAGTGTAAATACGAGATACACCCGGGCACAAGCGCCGCGCGCCGTCACCAACCAGCGGGTTTCGATAGTCAACGATTAAACTAATCACAGTGATAATTCAACAATCTTCAACAACACCGTATAATTTCAGCGATTTTTATGATGACCATGGGTGGTTTAATGTAACCATCGGGTTTGATGTCTTCATTTAACTTAAAGCAATGCTTGCTGAGTAGATGCTTATCGCTGCACATAATTAGCCGCCACTTAATTTCGTAATGAAAATATTATACGTGACAATTCATGTAAGGTAATAAAATTTGGTTAATTTAATTTAATATGGTGTTTATTGAGGATGGAAAACGTTTACAAATTAGTATAAATACCGTTCTGTATATTGATTATTATATTATACTAGGTGATACCAGTAACTTCGTCTATGTGAATTTAGATTTTCAGTTTGAATTTTTTCTTGATTTTCTTGGATAAAAAGTATCCTGTTTCAGCTTCCAGGATAGAAACTATTTCTGCAATTGAAATCAAAATCATACATTTTACAGCGTTAAGTACTTATGAATAATGATGATATTGATGAATAGCAGATAATAGGGAAAAAGTAATATTACAAATCTGGTATTTTTTTGTTTTCCTTAACTGGGGAAAACCAAACCCGATGATTTATTTTGTCTAATAACATCGACCACAATTAAGTTAAAAAAAAAAAAAAACATGTAAATGGGCACTTATTTCTTCTAGCACGGTGAGAACCTATAACGAAACGAAACTAGGTCCCATCTATTATGTTCCTATTGCTCTATAAAAAGGGTTACAGAGTATACGCACACATTTCCATCAGTTAGATTTCTTTGGAGATATTTAGGGTATAATTGCCCAGGAAGCTTAGATCGGCGTCAATACAAGACTTCAGATAGGGCCGTACATTTCCGCCGCTAAATGGCCAGACCCATTTAATTGATCACTTAATTATTTTGCTATCCCCTCACATTTCAATTAAAACGTTCTATTATATTAATGGATAATTAAGAAATAGCCGTCTAATTGATCGTATACATGTTTTCAAACACAAAACGTAATTTTCTTTATTCAAATGAGCCCTAAAGTGGTCTCGCTATTATTATTTTCTCGTGTGCTTTATTGGAATTTCGTGTTCATTAAACGGCGGTGTGTTGATAGCTTATTTGAATAAACTTTAAAGGGATTTCGTATTTGACCAATGGCAGCGATACTTTACGGTTGATTTATATCTGAGCGTTAGGAGGGACATGAAGGCTTGATGCTATCGGTAGATTTTGTCGCCAGGAAATGATCGCGAGCGAGGCTGCGCGTGGTTTTATTGTTGTTTGTTGAGAGTTGAGACCCAAGCAGCGCCTGCGCGGCCGTGTTCTATCGCCGTGCGCCGTGCGATGCGCGCAACCACACGAGGTAAGCTTAGTAACGCGATATTTTAGCGACAGCGTACATGATTAATTTATGGCCTAGAAACAATATTCCTGAACGGAGCCGACTTAGATCCGATTTAATGTGCAGATAAAATGATTTATAGGATAGCAATTTCATATGTATAAGGCAATATGACGAATATTGGCTATTGCACTGCATTTACACTTTAAAGATATTTTTCATTGATATCATAGATCTGCAAGAAAGTAGCTAAGTAGGTAATTTCTTGTATGGTGTTGGGTCCGACCCAAGTTGTATAAAAAGACCCGAGTTTTATAAAAATATTTTCTAAATTGACTTCCAGTCCAATCCTACATGCATCCAACACCAAACATGGTCTCCGCTTTGCTCAACCACTCACTTCATGCTATCGTCTTCAGGTTATCGGGTCGACGAGTTGAAAGTCATCCTACAGTGCGCTTACCGGTAGCAACCTCCACTCCAGAACACAACCGACGACGGCTGACACTCCAGAACCGACGGCTGAAGAGGCACCATCAGCCGTTCTGCGAAAGACATGATCTGCCCGCTGCCACTACAGCTTGCCTTTTAGCTATGTCGATCGATTTTGTCCTTCTACGATTTTCCTCTTTTACCAAAATTGTTGGTAGATGGGAACATAGCGAATATGTTTTATTACCAAGGAAATCTGCAGCTAGAAAGTATATAAATTAGACACTTTATTTTCAATCCACTTATAACAAATATTATTAAAGAAGATAATCCAATACTACCTAATTATAATATTTTGTTAGGCATACACTTATATTACGCAATGTTTATTAACATAATTGGTTTTTCGTTTTAAATTATCATAAAGTGCTGTGTTTATAAGTATCGTTGTTTTTATTGGTGTTCTCTTTACAAGCTCTCTGGTTCACATTTTAATTGCAATAAAGTAGCCAATTGACGTATCTGGCTCCCCTCTGTGACCAATGCTTTATGACTAGTCTACTAGAGGTCTAAAAATAAAAAATCATCAATGTGCGTTCCCTTACTAGGTATGTTATTGTTTTTTAGGATTCCGTACTTCAAAAGGAAAAACGGAACCCTTATAGGATCACTTTGTTGTCTGTTTGTCCGCCGTGTCTGTCAAGAAACCGTTGGGTACTTCTCGTTGACCTAGAATAATGAAATTTGGCAGGTAGGTAGGTCTTATAGTACAAATACAGGAATAAATCTGAAAAGCGTGAATTTGTGGTTATATCATGTAAAAAAAAATTCAAAGTAAGATAACTAACTATACCTAGTGGGGTATCATATGAAAGGGCTTTACCTGTACATTCTAAAACAGATTTTTATTTATTTTTATGCATAATAGTTTTTGATTTATCGTGCAAAATGTTGCAAAAAATACCCGAGTACGGAACACTCAGTCGCGAGTCTGACTCGCACTTGGCCGGTTTTTAATATTTTAAATTTAGTAACCCTCTTTCATACATAATCTTTTCTTCATTTTAACTTCAAACGGTTCACGAAGAAATTTATAGTATAAAGTTTAAATACACAGTTTAAAGAAAAATTATAAAACTAAAAAAAACTAAAATGCTACGATGCATCATACGTCATACCCTACGTCACGAATCACGATACGGCTTTCCATCGTCACATTACGGCCGCTAAGTGACGGCACCACTCTTCTAGGAAACCGTAGCATCAGTGGCGATCACAATAGATTGCAAGCAATAAGTAGTTAGTATTCTGTGCCACAATTAGTCAAAGTGTGAAAGCTTGTGAAAGAGACTGTGCACAGATGCCTACGTAGCTGATATTTTGTCTGTGGATTTATTTTCTTATTATTTGTCTAAAAGAAGCCTATATACCTACATCCGCTAGAACTAAATAAGAACACCTAGTATTTGTATTGCGCGTAGATACAATGCTATAAACAATATACACCACTATATGTATGTACCTATATAACACACCAGTCTCTCCTATCACAAAAAGATGCCTGGTGGAGATTGCTTTGCATAGGTGCAATTGTTTTAAGTTTTAGTTATGTTCCACATGTTTCTTCTTATTTTGAATGCAATAAAGACTTTCTATCTATCTGTCTGCATAATATTATTAACTGTCCCATTAATTTTTGTTTAGTTTGTAATTTTCCCAGTAATTAAGTGCAGCCTCCTCTGTTCTATGCAAATGAGCTAACTCTCGATCATTAGTCTCAACACGTTTAGTAACGTTACTTTTCGTTAATTAATCCAGAGCTCTAAATACAGGATGTGTTCTAGTTAATTATTCACACTAAATTAACGTGTCAATATAAACGTTTAGAATTTAATATCAATAAATTACCGAATTTAGGGTTTTTTAAATCCCGTGGGATAATTTTGATTTTCTGGGATGAAAAGTAGTTTTTGCCCGTTTCCAGGATGCAAGCTACCTATCTCTGTAGTCTGTACCAAAACGATGCCCGCTTTATCCACTTGGGTTTAGATTTTAACAAACCTTGTGGGAACACTTTGATTTCCCCGGATAAAAAGTAACCGCTATTCTTTCCCAGGATGCAAGCTAACCAAATTTCATCAAAATCAGTCAAACCGATCGGTACCGAACTACGTTGGTATGGAAAGCGCTGGGCAGCGCGCTAGGGTTACTTATTTAACTATGTAATCTGTAAAGTTGACGTTCACATAATTTGATTACAAAGACAAAGTCGAAGACTCGTCTTGTGATCGAACGATCCTTTTGAATGAACGCGGCACGCACCCCAAGTCAGCGTTATCAATAAAAAGTTTCAATTCAATTTATCTTATCACACGTAGTATCGTGAGTAGTTTTCACAATGAACGACGTGCCGATATCTTCCAATTTCTAATCTGAATGATCCACCTAGTTAATTAAACCGTACACACAGTTCTATGCCTTATAAGTACTGCTGCAAAGACGATTATCGAGTGATGGCTACTAGAGTTTTATTTTTAATTTAATAACTTAATACGGCGTTAGGTATAGGAAGTCAGTGATGCACGCGTTATCAACCGGTGATAAGTGTGTCTCCGTTCATGTGCGCCCATTCAAAGTACTTCATTAAAAACTTATCGTAGCTAGATAAATCACCCAACGACTGCGATCGATTATTCAGATAATTAATACGTAGTGGTTTCTCAAATATGTACCTATGTCGAATTCTCGATGTCGTGGCATTAGCTTACATAATATATACTTCAATACATTTTGATGATGAACAATTTAAAGAATGAAAAATTCTTTAAGCGCGTTGCGCGATTATGGGATGGGTAAAAAATAAAAACCTTAATTTTTGATACCTAATACGATTAATTTGATGAATAAATAAAATAATAGAAAGTAAGAATAGACGTTTATTTAGAAATTGTGCCACATAATATAACCAGTTTTACCTAGATCAGCTAGGTTATCCCGGCACCTCCATACCTGAAAAAAGTTATCAGCTCAGCATAATGCTGATAACTTTTAATAATAATAATGGCAGCGCCACGAAGTTCCATGAATACATCTACGTCTAAATCAAAAATTCTGCAAAAGTAACCTATGTCCATCCCCGGGATAAGGATATATCCCGGAGTTGGACATAGGTTACTTTTTGTTCCGGAAAATCAGAGAGAGTTCTTATCGGATTTTAAAAACTCAAATCCATATGAACGTAGTCGTAGGCATCACCTATTTAATACAGAGATAGCTTGCATCCAGGAAACGTTTAAGGCAACTTTTTATCCCGGAAAATCTAAAAGTTCCCACGGATTTTTTTTGAAACCTGAACCCACGCTGATGAAATCGTGGGCATCATCTTAGTAAAACTAAAAGGTTTCGGCACAAATATAACGCGTCCAAACTAAGAAAGGGAAATAGTGTCCGCCATATTGTGACCAAAGCTAGACATAGGTATATTTTCATTCAACAATATTTTTCCATTGATAATTAGTGCTACAAAATTGATTGTGATCAATCCATTTACGCCCCACTACTGAGTACGGATCTCCTCTCAGTATGAGAAGGGTTTAGGCTATAGTCTGCCACGCTGGCCCAATGTAGATTGGCAGACTTCACACACCTTTGAGAACATGGAAAACTCTCAGGCATGTAGGTTTCCTCACGATGTTTTCCTTCACCGTTAAAGCAAGTGATATTTAATTGCTTAAAACGCACATAACTGAAAAGTTAGTGGTGTGTGCCCGGGATCGAACCCCCGACCTCCGATTAGGAGGCGGACGTTCTAACCACTAGGCTATCACAGCTTTCAAAATTGACTGAAAATATTTTACCTAGGGTGTCACAATAATTGGTAGACACGATTTCCGCTTAGTTTGGACGCGCTATACTTTGTTGGAGTGAAACCCAACCGCTGCAGAGCTGGCAAGGAGCGTGTTGCTGGTCGCGTGCAGCGGCCGGCCACTGCGGTCGCAAGATCCCCATCAGTCCCGGAATAAATGCTATCCAACGATGGTATCGCCGGCGCCCGCGCCACCCCATTAATCTACATCAGCACGCGCTCGCTACCAGATTAATGAACCAGATAAACTTTAAATACGACTACAGATGTCCGCTCCTCTAACAGCATCCGAGCTCCATACGCGTCTCCGACAATAATTGATGAATTAAACGGATTCGACGCATTATGAATGTTAATGATAATGGTCGATCCACATCTCGATATCCACTCGATAATTGGAATGAATGGTCCGTGTGTTTCAAATGAAATTGATCGAGTCGTTAAATCATCGGCAGTTTGTTGATAAACCTTGATTTTTTAACCGACTTCAAAAAGGATGAGGTTCTCAATTCGTCGGAACCATTTTTAATGTAGGTATATTCCCCAATTACTCGAAGCAAAAAAAATTTTTTACGGTAAAAAACCGAGGTTTCCGCACTCGGGTATTTTTTTCCAAAACCATTATGCACAAAAATAAATAAAAATCTGTTTTAGAATGAACTATAATATCCCACTTGGAGTAGTTATCTTACTTCGCAAATTGAAACACATTTTAATTTTTTTAAAGATGTAACCACAAATTCGCAATTTTAGGATTTTCTCCTTTACTTGTGCTATAGGACCTACCTACCGGCCAAATTTCATGATTCTAGGTCAACGGGAAGTACCCTATAGATTTTCTTGACAGACACGACAGACGGACAGATAGATAGACAACAAAGTGATCCTTTAAGGATTCCCTTTTTCCTTTTGAGGTACGGAACCCTAAAAACAGAAAAATTAATTACTGCTGCCAATTAAAACGAAAAATTTAAATATTTGGAGCAGTTTCCGGTTTATCTTTCCAGCAAAATAGACTTATGTCTTATGTAATCCAATCGTGTTTCTATTTCATGAGGAATTAAATAAAAAAGCCAAAATGTTGTATTAATATTTGTTTTCATATAAAAAGCTTCCAAAAGTCGCAAAATGTTGCATGTGGGCCCATTAACATTATTATAATATAAGTAGGTTGTTATTTTTAATAAAAAAATAGACTATTTATCGAACTACTAGGAACTTGTATTAGTACACAACCTGATATCACAATTTATGTAACTACACAATGTACCTAATTAGGTAACTACATCAATAATGCAATATAACAATGAAATCATTATTTCAATATTTAAAAAAAATATATGAACTAGTAATTTCTGTTGAAAAAGTAAAGTTCTTACTATTTCGAATACCTAAATAACATGTCTTATGTAATAGGTATTGTATTCTACTAGAACTAGATTAGTAATAATAGTAATTTAATTATATACTACTAAACTACTAATGAATAGGTACCTACCTTAGCCACCATTTTATTTATAAATACATAAGCAACTAAGTAGGTAATCCCATTGGTAACATATTCGTATCGTAGCGCCTGTTTGCAACTACGTGTTATTTCGGAAAATTGTAATTTTTAACTAACAACATTCAAACCTATTTATCCTATATTGTATGACTAAATTACATTCGATTCACATTATTTCTTAATCTATGGATACTGGACAGGTTAGCTTCACAGAACAAACACACCATCCCTCTCAACCCGATAGAGACAAATTACATCTATTGCAAATCTTTATTTCTCAAAAATTATTTTTTTGACATAACACGTTGTAGTCACAAACAGGTGATATCATTATCACTTTCGATAATAACTACAATTAAACAATACATACAAGTATAATTATATAAAAATCCGTGTTTACTCACGTGTTTAGTCGACGTAAGCCCGACTAGTTTCGAACACATCCGGGGTCCTTATTTATATATTTATAAAGGAAATCTGTCACAATAGTTTAAATAGTAAAATACCTGGTATACCAATTTATCAATCATTATTAATCATTATTAATTATCAATTATTATAGTTACGTCTTACCAGACTATCTTTAATAAAATCAGCTGCTTTTTCAGCAATCATAACTACAGGAGCGTTTGTATTACCGCGAACAATCTTAGGCATTATGCTAGCATCAGCAACCCTTAAACCAGTAACACCTTTTACCCGTAACTCTGAATCCACTACTGTCCCCATAGCTGCCGTACCTACCGCGTGCCAAGCTGACATTGCGGTCGCTTTGGCTATACATTTCTTTTTATTCGTATCATTTAACCCTTTACACTGCTCCAATTCAAAATCTAATACAAAAGCGCGTTTAGACCTGAAATAAGTTGTATTGGCTAGTGAATGAGCCACTTGTATAGCATCCGGGTAGTTCACTAAATCACTACCGTCGCTAAAAGTCCCAGAATATATCAATGGAGCATCTAAAGGATCAGCCGATTTCAAGATCACCTTACCCCTAGATTTAGGTTTCAATTTCACAACAGCCAATGACAGAATCTCATAGTTTTTGTTCACTGTATTAATTTTTTCGCAAATGTCATTCTTGAATCCTAACACATTTGCACAAGATGCGGAAAAATTTGTATTTAACGGCATACAAGTAGGATAAATTGCAAAATCTGGGACGTTAGTAGTTAAACTATTGAAAGAAATATACGCCCCTAAATCTGAAGATGCAGTTAAAGTCCCGGTTCTGTCGTAAAGATATTTAATTGTGTTGAAATGCCTCGTTCCCTCATTGACATAACATGTGCCATTTTTTGCAGCTAAATATGTTAGTACCATGACATGGTCGTGTAAATTTTCACCTACCGGTAAATCTTTTACTAATTTTACTCCTACTTCTTCCAAATGCTTCTTTGGTCCAATGCCAGATAAAAGTAGCAATTTAGCTGTATTAAATGTGCCAGCGCTTACTATAACCTCTTGCTTTGCATAAAAATGAAATTCATCATCATCTAGCGATACCCGAACGCCATATGCAACATTATCTTCTATTAATATTTTAGTAACAAGTGCATTTTTTAAAACAAATAGATTGTCTCTTTTAGATGCTTTATTTAATAAAGCTGTTAAAGAACTGTGTCTTTTGCCTTCTTTAATCGTGTGAGAAAATCTCCCTGCACCTATAACGTCAGGATTCGTCATGTCGGGGACAATTTCAAAGCCCATTTCATTGAACCCTTCAAGGAACCTATCAGTAGTGTATGTCGATTCACTCTTGCCGGTGACCTCGATCTCTCCCTCAAAACCGTGATATTTTGCTAGTTCCGGGAATTTAGTTATCCGTTCATCAGTCAAATGTTCAGTTTTCATAAAGTATTTAAGAACATTGGACCAGTTCCAGTCTTCGCCTGCTTTTGAAGCCCATTCGTCATAATCTGCGGGGAAGCCCCGGGCGTAAATCATGTCGTTCATGGAACCACTTCCTCCTAACATCTTGCCGCGAGGTTGCTTTTGGCTTCCATCTTTTAGCGCTTGGCTTGAATAGTAGTCATTGGTGGTAGTAAAATTCCAATCGTAGTAGCTTCCTTTGAGCACACCTTTAAATCCCGGAATCTGATAATGAAATAAAATTGCAAAGCATAAATCCAATCTATGAACTTGCGAATACAAGAATTAGATACTTTGCAATTGATACTTAAAGTTTGGAAATTATTTCTACAATATTACGTCTGTCTGTCAGTTATCGTCCGTTTTATCACCATGCTTGCCACCTTTTCGCTTTTACAGTTGGTATTGTTTTTAATTTCACAAAAACACCTGTGTCCTTTGCGAACCTCATCCAACAAACTGGGGAAGTTGTCAAAGTTCAAAGCTTGATTAGTCAAAACTACTACTACCTACTAATGAAAACTACTGGTTAAAGGACACAAGAGGACGTGGCGAATCGCCCATGAGATGGACAGATCAAGTGACTGTTGCGATGGATGTTCCTTTACACGACTGATTGAGGGAGGCAGCTATTAGGGAGCAGTGGAGACGTATAGATAAGCGTGCCACAACACTAAAGGGACTGACTTCAACTGAGGGAGAGGGCTGGCTATCCTTAACACAGATGTAAAAAATCTAGCTAGGATAGCCAGTCCTTGATCTTGCAACACTCAAAAACAAAGCTATGTTACTAATTACTAATTATCTTACTTTGTCATAAAAAATTTGTTAAGTACCAAATTGTATAATAATCTAGTCTTAGTACATTGTTCAACAGTGTTTAAATTTGTGTGTTTATGTGTTTATGTTTTGCTCAATAAATTTAAATTTAAAAAATTTAAAAGTGAGGACAAGACTGCTCTGGCAAAAGTAAAACAATTGAGAAGAAAAATACTGAAACAATTTACTCACAATACTCTCTAGCGAAGGATCAGGACCAGCTTCCAGCAACAGTACAGTGTGGTGAGGTAGCTCGGAGAGACGCGCAGCGAGCGTCGCGCCCGCTGTTCCTGCGCCAACCACTATGAAGTCGAATGCGGAACCATCTGAAAGGTATGGAAGAAAAATCTTGTGAACATAAGATTAGCATGAATGATTGATATTATTCTTTGAAGGACGGAAGGTTTGATGGACGTTGCTTTTTTGGGTTTAATCTCCAGAGAAAAAAGGAACCCTTACAGGGTCACTTCGTTCAATCAATCAATCATTTATTTGCTCTAAATGCAGGTTAACAAAGATATTACAACTATTCATTTTAGTATCACCACATTTGCCATGCGATGGCGTGCAAATATTTTATAGAGGCACTTATATTAAATGCAAGTACATACAATGCAGTCGTTGTCTGTCTGTCTATTTGTCTGTCGTCAACATTATAGAGTAATCTCAGGCATGCACGTTTCCTCACGATATTTTCCATAAGCAATGCTCGTCTCGATAGCACCACCGCCTCTGCATGTCGACTTCAACGTGACCTGATGTTCAACAGAGAACTAACTCTTAACATCTGCCTGTTGGGGCCAGGGCTCTTGCAGCAGGCACTGTGACGCAGCAAAGAACTGCAGCGCGGCAGCAATGCTCGCCCCGGCAGCACCACTGGCTCCGCATGTCGGGTCCAACATGATCTGAGGATTGAATAAGATAATATAGCCTTGCTATTCAGTATTGATTAAGCCTATGACATTCATGCTAGTATTATAAATGTGAAAGATTTTCTATCCATCTGTCTGTCTGCTGGCTTTTCTCCGCTTATCCGTTTAAACAATTTTGACAGGGATGGAATACTTTTGGTTCCGGAAACTCAAAGAGTTTCAACGAGATTTTTAAAAACCTGATTTTACGGTGAAGAAGTCGCGCGCGGACATGATCCATTTGGTACAAGAATTAGCTTGCGTCCTGTATACGAATGTAGGCTACTTTTTATTATTTTGGCTGGGGCAGTATGGATTTTGAAAACATCACATTTATTTTATTTTACCTATCTCCTAAGTGTTTCACTTTTTTTTTTATTTTTATTTAGCTGGCTTATAAATCACCTATAAAAGCACATCAAACATCCGATTATATTAAAAGAACTATTTTTGTTACACTCATAATACCTATTTACTTATTAGGTAAGCAGTTCTTCGTTAGTTAATTAATATCTCAAATAAAGTTAGGAACAAACTTCATAATTATTTTGTTTTTGTAATGATAAGCTACGACTAGACGTCGATATTGTTAGATATTGACAAAAGGACAAGCACATTTTGTAAATTATTTCTAATAAGATACTCTACTCACTACCGGTTCATAATCTATTGTACCTACTTGCCCTTATCTATTTGTATTGATTACCTTTTTACGGCTTGGTTTCTATCTACTTAGTCTTGTTGACCTTGGACTCTTAGCTACATTTATTCAAAGTTCCAATTTTTTAAATAATGCCAAATTATAAATTCGAAAACATCTCATTTGATAGCTACATAAAAATAGATACTAATAGAAAACCATTTACTGAATATTAAGTAAAGTACGATGCCGCGTAAAAACCGATGGATTTAATAAACAACTGCCATACGTCTTGAAAGTTAGCCCGCTTCCATGGACTGCATCATCACTTACCACCAGGTGAGATCGAAGTTAAGGGCTAACTTATCATCTAATAAAATAAAAAAGACGGTGCAGCGAAATGCTAATTTAACTTCAATAAAAAGAAAAAATAAGTACTTAAATACACACAAGGTACACACCATTTTTATTCGCACTTCCTTCAAAACTGAGCCGAAAGTTTCAAAAACAATTCACTTGCGAATTCTTATCATTTATCACATAATACCAATATTTAAACAGATGTATTTTTTTATCTTCGAAGCATTTTTTGATATTCGTGCATTGCAAATGGAATATTATCTAAAGTCTACGTCACTCTAAAAGATTAAATTAAACTAGGTAGGTACCTAGGTACTTATAATATTAAAAACGAGAAAAATGTGCGGTTCCACTGTCTACCTAAGCACTACTACTTACTATCATAATAATTCATTGGTAGGTAATTAGTATTTTCCATAAGTACAGCGGGCAGGGCAATGAACTCATGATAATGGTTAATGATTCTTATCTTATGCACTATGCAATACTAATAGGCTAATAGTTTTGCAAATAGGTAAGTAGGAAGTGATGTCTTCTACTCCCTGCGACTTGAAAATTTGATATCAAGAAGTTTTCTCAGGGACCTCGCCTTATTAGTTAGTTATTAGTTATTTTCTAAAAATCAGTGTTCCAAAGTTTTATTGCTTCTTTCTTGTCTTCATAATGGCTCCGAATCATTCGCCTCTAGCGATAGGTCACGGTGACTTATGTCGCGACATGCCACTACATTTGTTGTCAACTTTCTAAATTAACAGGGCTCTCTCCGTCACTCGCTTCATACAATCGTAGTTCCAATTTCATTTGAATATTAGGCAACCAAAGTCTTTCTTCTTTTTCTAAAAATATGTAGTTTTAAAATTACAAGGGCTCAAAGATTTGTATGTAAATTTTTAAGACCGCGTAACTTTGAAACCGAATATTTTAACAGAAATCTGGAAAACCACAGATATAGATATTAGTTTCTAGAATATGTCTGCAAAATTTCGTGGACTTTGGTTGCTTAGTATTCAAATGAAATTGGAACTACGTTTGTATGAAGCGAGTGACGGAGAGACCCCTCTTATTTGTGGACGAAAATTATTCCCTTCCATTCGGATTCCGTTTACGTGATATCAAAGAGCGTGATACTATCTTGGAACATGCGTGCATACAATGTAATCATAAATTAGAAGTGCGCAGCTATGTTTATTATGTATTTTGAAATCAGATTAAAATGATGGCTTCTTGGTAACTAAACTAGATTATATCATCGTCATACTTACTCTTTCATATCATCATTTAAGTCTACTAATAACATCAATCTCTGTTTTTTTATTATTTAGTTATGTTTATTGGTACCAGTGCGTTCGTTTTGTTTGATTAATTTGATTTGCGAAAAGAATTTTAGCAACAAGTATTGACTTCTACAACAATAAGGTTAATCCTAGAGTGATTGCTATCTATAGTCTTGTAACTACTAATTATGTATTTAGTTGTTATAGTGAGAAGCTTCAGTTGGTCTAACTAGACTGCGCTCTAAAAACCTTAATTGTTTCAATTGAAAAAACGTTGTTACTCGCTTTATAGTAATCATTCAATGATTCCGCAGATGTTCGGTTTATTTACTTCGATAATAAAATCTTAATACGTACCTAAACCTGAATTTTAGAAATTCCAATCATCATTAGGTAGACTTAGGTATCTTGAAGGAGCTTCCACAATCCACGTGCCACGCTCTTGCGCCTCGCCCGCCTGTAAGCCTTTGCCCTGGCCCTTGCCACAGAGTCAGGACATCTAATGTGACCCTGCGACTCAGGTAATGTCGTCTGTCCACTTAATGGAGTTCTTCCAACACTGCACTTTCCGGTGCAAGGTCGCCATTCTAACGCCTTGGGAATATAATATTATTAATTATTATACAAGTGTAAATTAAAAATTTATAACACCCCCGACAAGTGAAGGTTACAGTAACTAGAAAAGAGCTGATAACTTTCAAACGGCTGAACCGATTTTCTTGGATTATAGCTAAGAACACTCTCGATCAAGCCACCTTTAAAATAAATAAAAAAAACTAAATTACAAATCCAGCAATCGACTTCGTGAAACGGTTCGGGAGCAATCGTGATGCGCCTTATAAGTAGGGCCGTGAAAAGCTAGCAAACAGACGGAAAGGCACACTTGTGCTTTTATAAAATTATAATGATAATACTATTGAACACGCCCATAAATACAAGTTTGTTTATATTCTGTTTGATTTGCAACGATAGAAATCATACTGTCATATGGCAGTTTCTTAATAAGGATAATAAAATCGATCGATAAGAATCGTCGTGTGAGTAATTACGGCAGTGTCACACTGCAGGCAGTTAATCTTTGAGATCGCTATCTATCGATGATCGCGTGTAGCCTCCTCGCCCTCCGCGCATTGCATGCTGCGCTTGCGCATTCAAAACTTGACGGCTAAAGTTGACCATTCGTATTGTTGCAGTCACTTACAGAAACTCCGAATACAATGTCGTCATATCTTACGCTAATACCGATCCGTAATGGTCTTTCGTTGTAAGTTTCATTTGATAATTTTTCAAATATGATTAATGTAAAACAGTGACATCTTCGCGTTAATAACTTATTACTGTCAGTCCGAACAATCGACTGCGCAAACTGCAGATGGACTTCTTTAAAAATCTTTTAAAAATGGAAACCACGTTTTCGTATCAACATGCTATATTTTACACATTACTAAAAACAAACGTCGGCGATCTTTACGGACCAAGTAAAATAATACAGCGGTTAAGTAGCTTTTAAATTCCTCAAAGTGAAACTAAATGTTGCAAAATAGTGTCTTCCCTGGCTATTTCTGGTTCTATATTTACTTTTCAAGCACATTTGAAGATAAAAGTGTCATAATATGTATACTATAAGTTGGTTTTCTTATGACCCGGGCGTCATAAACTTGAGCGCGCTTTCTACTTCGTTATATTAGTTAACAAATATGGAACTAAGTCCTTTGGGTTAAGGTCTCAAATTAGGAACGATGAATCATCAAGAGGAATATAAGTATCGAGAGCATATTGCAGTCGTCATTCGATAATGTCTCTAGTTAGTTCGCAATAAATATGAGAGTCGGGCTGAGAACCACGTCCGATGATGTTCGCTCGGTGAACGTATGGCCTATCTAATTTTATTACCAATATATTGTCATTAAGTCGATACTGATCTTGTTATACGCACAATGAGAGGTACACGGGCTCACGCCACAGCTCACCGTCTGATACAATTTATATTCAAATGACATTCGCTTAGGGCCCGAGGAAATTTCTCACTCGTCGGATTTCCACATAATCTTGAGTTAATGGTGTCAAGTGTAAGCGACTTGTCACCGTCCGAGTTCTTGAACCAACTCTTTCGGATCTTTGTTATTGTATGCAAATCCCTATTTTATAGATATGCGTTTCAATAATATATATTTATATGTCAGATAATGAATAATAAAATATCATCTGTTGTGATGTTTTAGGATAAACCTCAAAAATATCTTCATAAAATACTTAAATGAGGAGAACTAGGTATCATTTTATACATAGTTTGTTACATAATAGACGCAATCCATAGTCCATACCAATAATAATTATAAATACGAAAGTGTGTCTGTCTGTCTGTTATTTTTTCACAGCCTATGCGTTTAACTAATTTTTGACGAAATGATACAGAAATAGTTTTCATACCGGGCCTCATAAGCTGCTATTGGTCTCAGAAAATCAAAGAGTTCCCACGGACTTTTAAAAAACCTAAATCCAACGGACTAAGTTGGGTGCATCATCACTTGGTACAGAGATAGCATGCATCCTGGAGAATGACATAAAGACCACTTTTTATTCCAAAAATCAAAGAATTCCCACAGAATTTTTTTAACACCTAAATCCATGCGTACGTAGTCGCGGGTATCATCTTCTTAGTTTTCAATAAAGGAAAAAGTTAACCATGTAAACAAGAGTTCATTTATTTAGCAAGCAAGTCATGCGTAGGTAATTGAACTATAACCAAACTTACTTCGACTCCAAAAAACATGCGACACGTAAGTATTAAATAGTTGACCTGTAACGATGTGCCGATTGGTTCTTGAAGTGTGAGATGTCATTCATGATTACAGTGGCGTTTCCGAGTCCCACCGCTTTGGGAGGCACGCTGCATCTTCTCACGGGTATTTGAGCCAGAACTAGCAACTAAACAAATAAAAAAAATCACCTTGTGTACAGTTCACGTCGTTCTGTTTGCCGGTCGTATAAACTGACCGTATTTACTGTGTAACCGCTCATCCTCCGTTTAACATTGAGCTACTTTGGAAACATCTAAATTAGTGAAGTGAGAAAAGCTAACGCTCGTAACCGTTTTCGATCGGCGGTAAATCGGCTCGATAACATCTTTTTTGAATGTTCGACCGGCGTCACTTATTGTGTGTTGATTCAGACGCTGCCGTAATGGGAAACTTGGCATCTACTTTACGACACCCGACACTCCTCCTCTAAATACGATATTATTTATACTTGAATAGGCTTACTTTTCCATATTTACACATTTATTATTATCGTTGTAACAATTTATTATTCTCTGTTTGCTTTTCCATCACAAAGGCATCGTAAGTTATACGCTTTCTTCCATAACCGTACCTAAGTATTCTGAAATTGGACACTCATAAATGGTAGTAAAACCAGAGTTAGGAAATTTCATGTTCTAATTCTCTTGGGGATTAAAGCAGCTTCGATCACGCTCGGAGATAGATATAAAAGTCATTAACGAATTACATCAACACATCTCAGAGAACATCGAAGATCGATCACTGCGGGTGAAATTTCCCACCGACGGATTAAACAAGCGAGCGAGCTTAATCCCTTCTCACGTGAAATCTTATGAAAAGACCTGGTGCAATTACTGTTAACATTAATACAGGCGTATCAGGCCGAGTGAGCGAGCAAGAATAGAACCGAGGTGTGTGGCGGTCGAGCCCAGCAGTCGTGTGGTCGAGCACCACACCGCGATCGATGGGTTCGCTTCATCATATTAATCACTTTGCGCTTACCCACTCGGCTTACGCGTACTAAACCAACAAGGCCTTCATTACTACTTTTCTCTAGGCTAAATATTAATTGAGACATTTGGAACTACTGTCTTGAAACCGATAGACTTGTACAAATGAAAACGAATCAATTATTCATGGGCTGGTAATATTTCTGCCCGACAATGCAGCTCGGAGGCAACGGCGATCATTATTCTGATTGAGGATTTTTGGTGAACCGCATAAGGATCCGTGCAATCAGTCGGATCGCCATTCTTTCTGTTAATCGCATTATAAATTGACTTAGCGGTCTCCGCATCGAGCCTTTGTCGGCATCGTAACGGATGGCTTCGAAGTATATTATTTAAAAGTAACTACCATTTTAAATTGAATCCCTGTAATTAGTCTAGTGCTTAAATGCAATAATCTCCTGATGTATCAAATTTTTAAAAAGCTCCGGGTATTTGGTTTAACATAAAGCGTAAAATTGGTATGTTTTCAATTTATTTAATGTTGTCTCGACATATTGTAATGAGAAGGGCTTGAATTGTGAGTCGGCAGGTTCATTAGGACTTGAAGCCTATTTACTGCATACGTCTATTTGCTTTAATTTAAACAGGCTGAGGGGAAATGAGTATAAATGTTGCGTAGAGGGCTTGGACAATAATGCTTTGCACCACGCAAGGCTTTCGTGTGCTCGCCGCATTACTCAAACCTCATTTAGACCTAACTACATTGCATTGAAAGGAGCAATTTTATTGTACTCTATTGATTCTATTGACAGCCCCAGAAGGAATGCACCTCCTTCTACAACTAGTTTATTTATTCTGTCATTGTATCTCATTAACATAGTGTACCTGTTCAGTATATAATACCTATCATGTTTTGATTATGTTATGATTTAAATGATATAATTTTTTTAAATATAAAGCAACTTTAGTTGCTATTTTGTCGTTAATTCAGTTCAGTATCAAGTAACCCATTTATATATATTAATAGAGATAGATATAGATTTTCAATCCCTCGGGAACTCTTTGATTTCCCGGGATAAAAAGTAGCCTATGTGTTAAGTCAAGACATAAGCTATCCATTCCCAGCCAAATCGGTTCCACCATTGTGGCATATAGATGTTCGAACATTCACATTAATATGGATTAGGATATGTATAAGAGAACATTCAAATTTACTTATTATATTTTTAGACTAGCCGATGCCCGCGACTTCGCCCGCGTGGTGGATTTAGGTTTTTCGAAATCTCGTGGGAACTCTTTGAATTTCCGGGATAAAAAGTAGCCTTTGTGCTAATCCAGGATATTATCTATCTCCATTCCAAATTTCAGCCAAATCCGTCTAGTAGTTTTTGCGTGAAGGAGTAACAAACATACACACACACACACACACACACACACACACAAACAAACTTTCGCCTTTATAATATTAGTGTGATATTAGTGTGATAATAAATTTCAATGTGCTGTGTATTAAGATAAGATAGCTAACAAGATAAAGTACGAAAGAACATTACCATTTCAAGAGCGCAGAAAGGTAGAGTCGGCGGGTCTGGCCGCATTTGATGAGACTATTCATATCTCATTTGCAACTACCCTCATTCAAATGGCATCATTAGATGCGAGCGTCCGCTGCTCTGACATCGGGCAGGAATGCTGCTTACTTACTTCTCCAATAATAATGCTACTTTATTTATACTTTACTTCTATTTGTACATAAAATTTTATGATGAGCAAGCTGTTTGCTTATTTGAACGGGCCGGTCATAAAATAATAATTTACTTTTAAAGGCTTACTGTTCGGACATACGTACATTGATATGTTATGGGTATAAATTGAAATCGTTCGTTTGGACAAAGACATTTATAATCTCGCCGCATGGCTTCCGCGGTTACATTAGGCACCTACTATAAAATTATAGTAGAAACTATTCAAATATTTCACTTTCAAATAGGAAAGTACTTAACTACTTATCTACCTATTATATTTGACTAGCGGATACCCAGTGTGTGCTACTACGCTGAAAAAACTAATTCTCAAATATATTCGCATTATTGCCTTTCTTATAAAACCCATGTGGAGCACTTTGGTGGGAAGGTTTTCAAAGTCTATAACGGACAACGGTAGGAACATTTTTTGTGTTTTATATATTATGATTTTATTTACTTATTTATCTTTCTTTGAAATGAACGTACGTGAAGTAGGTACAATCACAATAAATTAATAGCTGATGGCCGCCACTTCGCGTGGATTTAGAATTCTGAAAATATAGATTGGCTTATCACCCACCCTTCTATCCCATCATCCATTCATCCATCCATAAAATATCCATTTATCCATGTGAAATGAAATAACTTTTGTTTCCTGTAGAAAAACTTGTGCCACTGTGTGTCAGACAGATTGCCATCCGTTTGGAAAGAAGATTTACCGAGAAGAGCCAAGAACTCAACAGCTTCGCTTTTCAAAACGCAAACTAATGAATGTTCGGCAATATTTTTAACGCTCTAGTATAGTAAAGGTCCACTTTATCGTTTTAACAGCAGTAAAGTAGCCCTTACTTACGGCTATACACTCGTAAGTCAGTTGAAAATCAATAAGCAATATTCTTACTCAACTCAATAATGACTTGCGTGAAACCATTAAGCATGACAATCACTTGAACAGTTTGAAATGGGTTAAACCGTAAAACAAATTTTCGTAATGATACTTGAAATATCTGCATTTTTGTACGAACTGAAGTAAGTTTCTCATTAAGAACCTACTACTATAACTACAATCCTACACTAAGTTATCCCATACATAGGTAGTCGAAATTCCACGGACACGTACGAAGGGATTTGCCTCTTCGTTTCTAATTCGAATCGCTAGGATATGGAACGCCTTTTCAGCATCAGTTTTCTCTTCTAATTCTAATATGGGTACCTATCGTCAAGTCAAGAGTGAATAGGCATCTTCTAGGTAAACGCGCCCCATTTCAAGCTACATCATTACTAACCAGCAAGTCTGATTACAGCCAGACGCTAGACTATAAATTTTAAAAATCTAAGTTATACATATTAAAGTCTTTTATAAATACACTGTGGTTTCGTTTATTATATTTTCTGTAACAATACCGTGGCGTGAATAAGCACGCTTTGATATTCGTTTCTTTATTGAGGAAATTGTCCATTCTCATTCTTAACATGGTCCTTCTAAAGTCGATATTCTACAGACGCGAACGGAGTCGTGCTTCATCAGGGGTAGCACGAAAAAGGCATGAGTTACGATTTGAGTTATTTATAAGGTCCAGTTTGTGCAGTGAGTACATAGTCTGTAGCTTCATTGGGCTCACGAATGATCTTAATTAGAAGTATTGTGGTCAGAAGTAAATTATGTTCGTTGCGGCTTTTGTAGGTCCGGCCGCTTGCTTCGGCTGTCTCGGTCATGCTGTAAATCAAATACCTATCGGTGCTGAGGCGCACGCCGTGCCCCTGAGCGTGGATTCGGAAATTAATGATGCCCTAATGGAAGTAATTTTGAAGTCGTTTAATTTCTATGTCCCGATAACGATTACATGAATTTTAATATGCAATTGCTATAAAAATCGGTTAATCCTCTGATTAAATTTCTAGTTCGGACTTTAATAATGAACTGGTGATTAACCTACAATAATTTAATTCATTATCTTTACTCCCGTAATACATTTGGATTAACGACGAATTGGTCGCAGATAGAGATATCGGAACACGCCTCATTGGAGTCAATTAAGTTGAAATCCTATTAATTATTACATCGTTGATTGGTAAATAGTGGTGCTGGTTGGTAATAGATACTACCACTGTCGAGTATGTACATAATAAATAGCCGTAATGAATTGCGAAGTTAAATTGGCATTAGATCATGCATTATTTAAGTTAAATTCATAGTTATTACCTTCTACTGATATACTTATTAAATTATTTACAAAATATGGAAAAATGTGGTAAGTAATCGATTTTTTTTTATTTTATTAAGTATTGATTTTAAAAGACTTAAAAATACCTGGATGTCAAAGATGTTATAAAATTCCATATAAGCAAAGCTGTTTATTTTAAAAAGTGAAGACAAATTTGTATGCGTTTGTGTGTGACACATTCACTTAGCGATACAGCGATATAAATTGGCACGGGGCTTACGAATCTTTTGACACCTTCAAGCGTGCTTCAAAAAATAGCAGTATCAAGGTTGCTGGATGTAGGTAAACAAAAATATTATGATAGTTCTTACATAATATGGATTTAAGGAGAACTAAATTTACGTAATGAAACCTTAATGTTTGATGGGTAAATAAAGAACGTGTTAAAGAAAGTTTTAATACAAAGTAGTAAGTTAATGAATAGAACAAAAACTGCTTTTAATTTTCCCTGCATCGATAATTTATTACATTAAGAAGGCTATTATCTAAATAGAATAAAACTAGAATGTAATTGCCAACGACTTGTAGCTATCCAAGACATCTATAAAAAATGGAACGCAATGGAGTTGTATAAAACTGTAATTGACTGAGTGTGACACTAAATAAGGAGAGCCTTGAGCGGCGTCGCAGTAAAAAGCGCATTGCGAGGATCGACGACAACTCCCAGCTGACGGGCGATTCCATATCGACACGCGACTTGACGCATGGCGTCCTCTCAATGCCTCCATTAGCATTCTCCCGCTTTATTTACGTGCACTCGTAATTAAACAATCCATTCCGAGGCACTATGTTGACGCGTAAACATTTCCGGCATTCCCGAGTGCATTAATAACTACTCATAATACCTCCGGCGGCGTTTATCTCGTTTTTTGGGTAATAGAATACGAGGAATATTTTATCGAGGCACGACCGAGTAATTTAATATAAAGCGTATCACTAAATGATCTCGATGACTATCGCCAGGTTAATAACGGTGTTGGAGGTTCCTCGGACACGCGTCGCGATACTATCGCCGCCGAAACATTATTGATGAGCGTCCGCTATAATCAAATAGCCCGAGGATCACGTTTGTTTACTTATCTAGCGTTTGATAAAAGGTATTTTTGTGGCTAATTGAAATCTGGAGTCGGTGACCCCGGCGTTTATGACAGGTGCAGCTCGGAATTGCGTTTTCGTGAGATTGTGCGGCGATACGCGACTACCGGCCCGCGATAAGGACGGCGTGGACTCAGTTCGGGTTGTCTAATTGCCGAACAGAAGCTGCCTGCCCCTTAACGACCGCTTCAATGGCCGAGTCATTTATGGAAGAGAAACCGTATAAATAACATTTACTGCTCCCGAGATTGCTTCATTCATTCTTGTCTAGCCATTGAGTAAGCCAGTTACCAGTGAACGGTGCGCAAATTGCAAACAATGCGTGCGGGGGAAATAAACTAAGCGCTTTACTATATCTATTGACATTTCATTTTCCAATGCCATCTAAGGAGTTCAGAATGATTACATACAAATCTTACTAAGTTGTAGCGACCACATTACTGATTGATGTAGTTACATAATAATACATTGAGGTACCTACTTAGTATGGAAAATTGTTCGACAACTTTGGTTTAGTATTCAACAACACCACTTTGGTCAAGTGTGGATTGGCAGACTTCACACACTTTTGAGAACATTATAGAGAACTCTCAGGTGTGCAGATTTTCTCAAAATGTTTAATAATTAATTCAGTTCATATAGAATAGCTAATATTATATTTTAGTTTTTTTTTATTAGACACTATTATGTTTCTATCCATGTTATAGCCAGAACTTTAGCCTGTTGAAATTGGATAATTCATTTTATCATATTACATATTATATCGGATCGGTTATATTAATTGCTGCGACATTTTTCGTAGGGGTCTCTAATTTTTATCAAAATAAAATATTGCCTATGTTATTGAATAATCTAGCATCAGAATCAGTTCAGTAGTTCCAGAGATTAACTTACAAACTTTACCTCTTTGCATAATAGTGAAGATATCGGATCGCGAGATCCCCGCATATAAAAGACTTCAACGATCGCACATGCCTCCAATTACACTATCGATCTAAGACTTTGCTACTTGTCACATGTATGCCATCATACTTACACGGTTATGTTAACGTATTTTTCCTCTATAAAACACGTCTTGATATTGTATTTTTATCATAATACGTATGATTCCGCATACCAAACATATCCATACATATTATTATAATAACACGTATTATAATACTTATGAATGCATCATTGTAGACGGTAATCCCTCTATGCTAGGCGAGACTTAGGCATTACATGATCAACATCCACTAAGTAGAAGCTTAAGAGGATGTTTACACTGCATATAATAAATTATATTATTATTGAAACTTTGTTTAAATGAATCACTATACGCATATCATAAATGTGAAAGTGTGTGTGTTTGTCTTTCAATCACGCCGCAACGGAGCAACGGATTGACCTGATTTACAGCATTTTATTTGCATGGATATTGTTGAAACCCTGGAGAGTGACAAAGGCTACTTTTTATCCCGGAAAATTTAAGAGTTCCCGTGAGATTTTTGAAATAAAAATCCTCGCGGACGAAGTCGCGGGCATCAGCTAGTATAATAATAAGTATCCTAAGCGTATTATCCTTGTCTTACTCGTACATGAAAGAGCTATGATTTTTTTTCTACTTTATCATTTTTTTTTCGTTTTTTTCATATAATAAGGTGGTACGGTACCTTCCTAGTTGAAAAATGAGATTAGATTAGAGATTTTTAAAATATTTAAACTTGAACTTTTGTTAATTTTTTTATATACAAGCGACCTGTGCTGACTTCGCACGTGATTGCGAATCAATTGATTTTTATTTACATAAATAAAATATGTAAGTAAGTAGCTAAGTGTATTTTGTTCTGTGGCAAAAATTTATAAGCACTCACAGTTAATTGAGTCGTAATGCACAAATCACGCGCACGCATAGTTGAAACACTTAACCCTTAAATAATGCGACACGGGCCTTGACATTTGGTCCTCGTGATCGGCGGAGGCGTTGACCCGCGAGTGGCCACACAATCCACACATGTGGGCCAAGCAGCGGGGCCGAGCGGCCGGCGTTAGTGTCCTCTCATACAATACTCCATTATTTACGAGTTACGACAATGAACCTCCGCTCAACTAAACGACATTGAGTGTTCTTGCGTTGTGATTAGACCGAACAATGAAACCTGAGATTCGATACATAAAACACTGATTTATGCTCAGCGCCGCGATATTTAAGGCAAACATTTTTTATGACCGTTATTTGTTTATGCCGGGGGCAATGTTACAATGGATTCTTGCGGCATCTATATGAGGTAATTGATTACAAAATACATTTTACGTGGTGTAAAATGAGTAATGACATCGTCTTTTTCATGTAATTATGTATACTAAATAGCTAATACCTGTGACTTCGTCCGCGTAGATTCAAATTTTTAAAATTCCGTGGGAACTCTTTGATTTCTCGTAACAAAAAGTAGCGTATGTCACTCTCCAGATCTTCAACTATATTCATGCAAAAAATCAGATCAAAATCACACCGATTTGTTGCTCCATTACAGCGTGATTGGAGGACAAACCAACAAACAAACACGCTTCCGTATTTATAAATAAGTAGATGAAGCCCGTGATTTCGTCCGCGTGGATTTAGATTTTGAGAATCCTGTGGGAACTATTTGCTTTTCCGAGATAAAAAGTAGCCTATGTCACTCTCCAGATCTTTAACTATGTCAATTCAAAAAATCACGCCAATCCGTTACTTTGTTGCGGCGTGATTGAAGGACACACCGACATACCAATAAACCAACAAACAAACACACTTTCATATCAATTATCATTATAGACAGTGACATGGGTAGTGATTTCGTCATTAAGGTTCTACAAACAATTGAATTTCAATTCGAATTCTGACGACTTTCTGCAAAAATGTTCTGCAATATAACAAAATATACCTAAGCAAAATATACGATGCCTTTTGGTTCGTACCTACTTGTATATTTTTATGCTCGGTATTGTAATTTAAACTGTATTTTAAACAGTTACAAATCCGTTGTTGGCTATCACTAAACCCTATTTAAATTACTTGTAAATAAGTTAAGCCGATGGTTAAGAGGTAACCGAAGGCAAGTCTACTTAACTGGAATGCTAATAATATGTAAAGGAAATGTATTGGTTCTTATAGAGATGCAAATGCGGAGAGCCGCTTCTATAAAATTCTGAATGTTATTGCTTCGCAGCGCGTCAAGCGTTCGACATTGGGCACATCGGCGTTTATTTTTATCGAAGGGATCGATTGTAAAGATAAGTTGATCGTAAGACAAGTAGCGGCCACCCAGGGGCGCGGGACGGCCGCGTGCTGGCCGGACATGAGCGCATTTTATTACATCTTGATATCGCCTAATTCGCATATACATCAAATAATTGAAAAGCCCGGCCGGAATGCTCAAATATCTTAAATTGTATTTATTTTGAAGACTATTAGCCATGTTCATCATGACAAACAAGTAACATTCCCCTTTCCACTCCACTACGCATTCTAAATTTTAATTCAATTAAAATAAAATAATTTTAAATTTTATAAATTGTAAGCTAGTATGTAGGTACCTATATTCGTCAAAATATTCAGCCTAGTAAGTTTAATGGAAATTCATTATTTATTAATAAAATTAAATGGGAAAAATTATTTAAGAACATACCCCGAATAAATTCAAGTTTATGTGCACATTCAAAAATATCTTCAACATTAAAGTTTAAAATGTCGATAAAAATTTGATCGCCGTGTACCTACGTACTTAAAATTTCGAGATAAGTGTGTTTACATCGATATAACATATTAAATCATTCATTTTAAAACGTTTTATTGTCATTTCGAAGTGAAAACAATATAAATGTATTTTATGTCACGATTGATTTATATTTTATAGGTGAGATGTGATTTATTCTTGGTAGGTATACTACGTACAATCATGGTGCAAGACTTGTCATTATATTACTAGAGCAGCAATGTATCGCAAAGTGGGCTCAGTGACTACGATTTTTCGTGATTGTTCCCTACTGTGCTTACTATTTCAGGGACTTTAGAAAACCTCATTTAGAGATGGTGCGCTAAAAATAGATGTTCTGTTTAGAAGCCATTTTAAATACGGTCGCTAGAAACATTAACGTGAACTTACTTCTTAACCTAACATATCTAAATTAGGTAGATACTCTCAAGTTGCGCTTAAAAAGTTTTACTTTATGAAATATAACTAGGTAAAATTGGTAATTATTAATTATGTTATAAATTATCTCCTAAATATATTAAGGAATAGGTGACTAGGTGACTAATCTATCAACGCACAGCTCAAACAACTGTATTATGAGGTTGACATCCACTAAGAAAGGGTATTTGAAAATTCAACGCCTAAGCCCTAATTCACACGAGCGTTATAAAAGCGTTGCGTTAAAACCCGGCGTTGGCAGGTATTAACGTTGTACGCGTTAAAAAAGCGTTGTCGTGTGAATAGATACTTGGGAATGCATTTGTTCTATTTGAAAGCTTTTTAAAGGACGTTAAAAAGCTCTTGTATGAATGAGGCCTAAGGGGGTAAAAATACAGGGGTTTTAAAATTGTGTCGTCCACGCGGATGAAATTGCGGGCATATAAACTAGTAATTAAGTAATAAGTAATAATCATTAGATGGGGGCGGTTATTTGACGCCTGATGGATGAAGTTTGCTGCTCTATGTCCTAACTCGATGGGTGCAAGACTCGCCGCCGCGCTGGTGCATCTCTGCGTTTTCGAAACAGCCTTTTGACGTTCAGAATGCCACGGGCGCCATCATACATAATGTTAATATGACATTTGAAAATAAAATACCTTGTAATATTCCTTCATTTATTCTTAACGAGCTATTACTTAGCCTCTCGTATGGAAAGCTAGTTATGCTAAAACTTATAAAGAATCATCTTATTAATGGTTTACCGCGGGGCAGAATGTTTCCACTTCTAATATTTAATCATGGGGGAACTAGAAACTTTACGTCTTTCGTTATATTGAGCTGATACATATTTTTCTTTTTTTAAGTACCTACTTACTCGACTACGGCAAAGCCAAAAGAAAGGGCTATGATTTTAGCAGTCAATGTATTTGTATTAAGACGTCATCATAATCATTTTGATCAACCCATCGGCATCGCCGGCTCACAATAGACCGCATTGGTTTCCTCTCTGAGTGAGATGGGTTTTTGCCACTGTCTACCACGCTGGCAAAATGCGGATTGGCAGAATTCACACCTTTGAAAACATTATGGAGAACTCTTATTCCTCACAATGTTTTCCTTCACCGTTAAAACAAGTGATATTTAATTACTTAAAACGTACAAATCTCCGAAAAGTTAGAGGTGCGTGGCCGGGATCGAACTCCCGACCTCCGATTAGGAGGCAGATATCCTAGCTACTAGGCTATCACATCTGTTGTATTAAGTCGTATCTATAACCTATACTTATAATTGCTACTCTATAGAAAAGTGATTAACAGAATTTCTAGTCTCTCACCAAAATATTACTTAAGTAAACCTTAATGGTTTTGCAAAGTAAGGCGACGGATCGTGAAGTCTATAAGTTTCTTAAAAAAATAAGTAGCAAAGTATAGATTTGATTCCTTAACATAAACGTTTATCAAATAAATATGTTAATAATATATTGCGATGAATTCAAAAATATTGCTCACTCTCTAAATGTTGTCAAGGGAAATGTACGCATACATAAAGTGAAACAATTATACTTTGTAATGTAATGTAACTTATTCAGAGCGTATTGTTTTTATTCATGTCCACATATGACGGAGGTGTAACTCTGGTACAGTTCAAGTGCTGTTATTCAAATAAGTACATAACACACGTCACAACGCATACTTTATATCATACGCTAAAGTAAATGTGAATAACGCGAGAGCTCATTATGTCTACTACCTCATTCGTAAGATAAATATTTTTAATTTTTAAGTTTACTTACAGCTAAAGTTATAAATCCCTTTTTTGGGTGGACATGGTTTAGTCTGTACCAAACTTAAAGATTTTAGAATTATTTGCCATATAAATTTTATTCTTTTAGGTTCAAAATATTGATTAAATTTCTCATAAAACTGCTCGATTACTTTTTATACATGAAATTTTCTTTAAAATATGATTATTGGCTTTGGGTTTTCGTGTCAAGACATTGTAAGTACTGGCCCGAAGGTTAGCGATATGTTTCACCCTTATCTAATATAAAATATCCTTTCGGTCGTGTTGGATTTCCGTCTCATCGGAATAGGTATAAAAGTAAAGGGTTAAAAATGCACTTGTTTGCGCACACACATGATTTATTAATATTTAATTTTACTTAAGGTGTCTTGAACTTTTAGTTCCGGTCACCCATGGACTGGTATTGCCCCTAGTATAATATACCTGCCTGTGATACTGGATACAATAACTGCTATCTATTCCACCTACATTAAATAAAGTTTCGTGAAGGTGTAAAGTAATTAAAAACAGAAACACGCAAAGAGTTATGTTCTGATGTGAAGCAGTTTCCTCACCTCGAACTATTTTGTTGCGTCCAGCTCTCTTAACTATTGACGTTATCTTGATTTACTACTATTATTAACATTTTATTACAACGATCGAACAAGTTTTATTGTAAATTGTTACCTGCCAACCAATGTTGACCAAGTTTTTAAGCTAGCTGAAAGACTTTCAAGCCTTCTTAATGTTAATTAATTAACACATACATTTAATTAAAATAAAAGGTAGGGTCATTTAGTAAATTTAGTAAATAGACTATCATTGAACTACATCAGCTTGTGTTTGTGCACCTTACTAGATTACAACTAGTTTTTTTGACATTGTTGTACTTCATTACCTTGAAGTCGACTATTGTAACCTTGAAGTCGACCTTCGTTTCTTCGAGATCGACGTTCGTAATTTCGACACCGATCTTCGTTACTTCGATGTCAACTTTCTTAACTTTGACATCGACCATCGTTATCTCGAAGTTTACTTTCGTTGCCTCGATATTGAATGTCATTTTCTCGACATCCAACTTCATAACCTTGAAGTCGATGTTCGTAAAATTGACATTGACCTTAGTTATCTAGGTTATCTAGGAATTAACCTACTTACTAGTTTTTTTTGAGGGCAGAATTACTGCCACATTACTTACTATTCTTGGATAGCGAAGTAATGATGCAAAAAGCAACCAAAATTTAGTAAGGCGTACTTAGTAGGTTTTTAGGCACCTATTTCTGTATTTGCTCGTGGGAAACTTCGGCCTTGGCTTGTTACCAACCTACCGGCAAAGCCGTACTACTAAGCAATTGAGCATTTCGGTACAATTCCATGTAGAAACCAAAGGGGGTATGGGTTTAATAAAAACTGCCATCCCCTTCCAGGCTAGCCCGCTTCCATCTTAGACTGCACCAACTTACCACCTGGTGAGATTGCCATCAATGGCTAACTTGAGACTGAATAAAAAAAACATGTAGCTTGTTTTTGACAAAGTGTTATTCTTCACTTACGAAAATTTTATTAGTTTTGATTGAAATTATAATTAGCTATAGATATTAAAAAATATCAAAGATAATTCCTTATTATAGTGTAACGGCACTAAACGTAAATAAGTTATTAAAATCAAATTGGAATTTATGATATTCATAAAATAAAGATTAGTCCACTGCATCAAACTGTATATTTCGGTGATTTAGTGCATTGATATAAAATTCTTATAATACATCTGAATCGTAACATTCTTCTACAATATTTATGTGTGGTATACCTACTAGTCAATGAAAATTGTGACATAGTTGATAGTACGAACAATATAAATTGGCTAAGAGCGAATCGAGTCTTTAACAAAATGTTCCGTGTGTATTTTAAAAAGTGTTCGTGTTTTACGGATAAAGTTTGCATCTTAATTAGGTTTCTTAATTTTTTTATTAGAATTTTTATATTCAAAAAGCTAGTGTTGACAAAATAAATTAATTCCAACCTAACTATATTCTTCAATTATTTATTTGTAACATCTGATTCAAACCAATTTAAACAATTTTTTCCGATATTTCCGTGATTATGATTGCATAGTGCCTCAACAGTTTTAAACATTTGGATACGGAATTCTAAAGATTCAACAATGAATAGTACAGGCCACGTGACGGGACCCCCCATACGCCGTCCGACTCAAATAAATGCGTTTATGATCTATGATCTGAAACTGATACTTATAATGGCTTCTGTATAAAGAAGCTGCTCACCGGAACCGAGATGGGAGTCCGATGCTGGACTGTTCGACATACAGTGTCCAGCCATCTGGAGATTTCAGGATATTTCAATAGAATAGAATAGATTTTTATTCAAATAAACTTTTACAAGTGCTTTTGAACTGTCAAAATAATTTACCACTGGTTCGGAATGCCGTTGTAGTTGTAATACATAGTGTAGTTAGTGCGTAGTTTACTACGTGTAAGTCGCTAATCGTATACTGATCGTTGACCAAGCAACATGTTAGTAGGGCGTTACATATTGATGTACAAGCAACTATCATGTACTTTGCTGTAGTATGCTCCGGCACTTTCCAGTATATTACAGCGCATAATTGAGGAGGCTCCTGCGGTAGTGGAGCGTTGCGGGAGGGTGACAGTTTTCAAAAGTTGACGAATGACTAAGCTCACGCGTCACGTCATCACACCCCTCCCGCATTGTTCTACTACCGCAGAAACCTACTTAGTGCGTTATGTCTGAACAATGTCTGTGACGAGGATCTGATGCGACTAATAGCGACCGGTGATTATGTGCTTTGCCTCCCCCTATCTACCACTATCTCATACACAACACGTAGTTAGGTTTAAAATATATAAATACGCATAGCTAACTTATGATAATATAGTATTATATAAAATACGGTGGTAATTTAATATTTCTTAGCGCCTTGGGAAATAACACTAAAGTGAATTTGTGAAAAATAAATAAAATGAGAAAGATTTTAAATTACACTTAAATAAAAATTTATGAAGGTCTAAATCAAACCAATAAAAACCTTTTTTATCTATGGATAGTAATTACTATTTCTTACAATATCCCGAATTTCTTGTAGAGCTGGTCACACCAAGGAAACATGATAAATAACCTCAAATTGCTTGTAAAAGGTGAAACTTTTATCTATCTCCCTTTGTACACATGTAAATATTTGAGTTTAATCTGACATCGACTTATACTATGATAGTTTGAATAGTCTTCCAGTATAGTGCCTAAAGATATATGAATATTTGGTCAAAGTTTTAATGTATTTTGTATAGACAAGCTCCCAGGAGTCAGGACTATTGTAACTTGTGTATATAAAATAATATACCATCCAGCATCAAAAGTGTCAAAACTTTAAAATCAAATTGTTTATTAATTTAAGGCTATAAATTGGTGGGGAGAGAAACAGTCGGTAGGTAAATGTAGGTCCTTCAATGTGCGTTTGTTAGAACCTCTTATTGAAATTGCAAAGTTGGTAGGTAGGTACTATTAGAATCATATGTATTTTTACATATCTAAGATTTTTACAAATACCTAAGTAGAATATTATTGTGACATCGTCCATGTGGATTATGATTCTTTAAGAATTCCGTGGCAACGTTTTGATTTTCCAGGATTCAAAAGAACCTTTATCCTTAAAGGAAGTATCAGGTTGTAAGCTACCTCCATACTAAATTTCGTCAAAATCGATTAATTAAACAGATGGGCCGTTAAAAGATAACAGACAAACAGACATACTTTCGCATTTACAATATTCGTATGAACTAAAATGATCATTAAAAAGTCTTTGACATGCCTATAGATACTTATTATCAAAGGAAAACAATTGTTTCAAAATTTTAAAGCTTTGATAAGCATTAAATATTTTAATATCACTTATCGAAAAGTTAAGCAAACACTTTTCATAAACTTCATATCGAATGTGTGCGCCCATGTGCAAGCACAATATTAATGTAGATGTAGGCTATATCTGTCTCACTTTCATAAACGCATTCAAGAAATGTATTGATAAGTCTGTTCAAGTAAATAAACGCGAATGTTTATGCGAATTAATTAAAACTATTTAATATTCAAACAGAAAGTACGCGGAGCGGTCAGTCGGCGGTTCATTTAGTGAGGCAGGCCGGTCGGACGGGAGGACCATTACTCTACCTCCCAATTGATATATTCCTCTCCGACATGCGATCGCGACACGTCATCCGCTACTGCTTTCTAGTGATGGGCAATGCGTAATTTAAACGTACTAGGCAAGATAAGTTTGCACCTCGCGTCGATTACGTCACACTGACGTTTAGGTACGGTATGCGAGCCGTACTGACGCGACAAGACGACCGCGGGGAGGTGAGCGGGGAAGTGGGAGAGGCGCCGCATTCCAGCGAGGTGCAAACTTAGCGCGACCGAGTTATACACTCTAGTTTGCGTTGCTGACTTACCTTGGGCAAAGAATGAGTTTTAAAAGCTTTTTATTATTAAGTTTGAATTGTTGGTATGTTATCATTCCTGACAGATTTTTCGGCTATTTACAACTGTCCCATTAAGTTGAACTTATGCAGACACGTGTGGTTTGGATGACAACAAATGATTGTGGTATGGAAGAAAAGTCGGTTAAAAATAGACACTTAGAAGAAACTTATCGATTGGGATGTTAGACCAAGTAGCCCATCACTATGTCTCGCTATATAAAATACAAAATAAACAAACAAATAACACCAATAAACGTCGCATCTACATTAACACGGCAGCCTACCATAAATTGGAAATTCCTTTTATTGCGACGACTTCGGTAGGAAATAACTCGTAATTAACTATTATTAAATTAATAAACATTCATTAACTTAATTAAGGGCCATGTGTAAACTCTTAGTTAAAAGCGGTTTTATAACCTAAAACAATATGTATCAGTACCTAGCCATCTATCTACTTTAACTTAAATCAAATAACGTCTAATAATAAATAATCATCAGCATCATCACCATCATCAGTGTATGGTTAGCCATCGTCAGTTTAGGTATAATAAATACTTAATACCTATCGCATTCGCATATTATAGATATTTGAATTAAAAATCAATATTTTCTTTTCAGTAACCTACTGTACCTACCTTAAGAAAAACCTTTGAGTCAATATTTAAACTACGTCAGTGTGTGCGTGGTGTAATGCTCTCAGCAGACGTGTATTCGTTGCTCAAGCACAGACTACATTTTGCATCTTAATTATGCAGAGACGATTGATGGAAAGCATTATACGATAATGATTCTCGTGAGTTTTCATGAAATAATCTGTGGTACGCTTTGAATCATGTTTTTACGTTATCTACTCTTTGCAGGCAGCTTCACATTAGCTCTTTATAGACTGGGGTTGTGATTCTTATGCAAAGTGCTTAAGAATGTATTGAAACATTGTATTAGGTATAACTTTAGGGCTAGCTTAGACATGTTCCTATTCTAACGTTCCCTAAGTACGGTTCAGCCTAAACCACCCTATTTGTACTGTATTAGAAGGTGTATTATTCAGACAAGTAAGCAGGTATGCAAGAGAGAGATGAGGGTGGCATACCCCCATTTTGGATCCAAAAAGCCTGGTATTGGCAAAAAATTGAACGCCCTCTAGGCTGATCATAAGCAATAAGTATATACTTATTATACGGCGTATATACGCCGCGCGATTTTATTTTTAGGCATTCTCTGGCTGCATCAATGGGTTATGCCGCTTGCGTAGAATGGTGTGAATCAATATAAAGACGATATAGGTTTTAGGGGTCACCTGTAAACACCTAATGATGAAATTAATGAAACCCGAGGTTTGGATTTTCTTGCGTCACAGATCCGTCCGTCAGGTGTGTCCGGTTCTTTAGTTTGCAACGTTTTCGATTGGTAGTAGGTACCTACCCACTGTGCGTTTTAACTGGGAAGAGCACCGCTCTAATTTTTTTCATCTTGTTCTCGGCCATAGTACCTACGGTACTCAATCCTAAAATAATTGTTGTGTGATCTCTGTTTGTTGCTTATATTTTTTTTCTTATTTTGTACGGTGTCGCTATAACACCAATAAAGAATTATTTATTTATTTTTAAGATTCAGGAAGTCGGAACGCATTTCTCTGCGTCAATGCTATATCTGAGCTAACGTTTAATCCTTTGAAGGTACTTATTGTGGCTTGCGGCTATGAGAATGCAATGATGCACATTCGTCAGTTCGTTCTAGTTTAACCGCTTAGGTTCAACAATATATTTTTCTCTAATCAACTAAATCACGCTATTTTAAGATAGTACTGCGTCGAATTTGTAAAGTAGAATCATTTAAACGACGATAACTGAGACGTTTTATAATTTATTTAAAAGAAAGCTTTATTTTGGAAGTTGCTTAGAAATAATATTTTCTTGAATGTATCCTTACCCATGTCGAGATAATATTGCTAAACTTTAAAAGATTTTATGTTATGCAAACGGACGCATACTATTGAAACGCGTGGGGCGTTTGGTTCTGATATTATAGGTATGTCCTAGGATTTGATTTGTCTAAAGTATGTTTCCATTCTGATCCTATTTACTGCACTTACTAAATGTAAAACTCGGATCTTGATGGAATAATCAAACTAGTAATAGGACATCAATATTAGGTCGCGACTTTTTAACCCCCGACCCAAAAAGAGGGGTGTTATAAGTTTGACGTGTGTATCTGTGTATCTGTCTGTGGCATCGTAGCTCCTAAACTGATGAACCGATTTTAATTTAGTTTTTTTGTTTGAAAGGTGGCTCGATCGAGAGTGTTCTTACCTATAAATTAAGAAAATCGGTTCAGCCGTTTGAAAGTTATCAGCTTTTTTCTAGTTACTGTAACCTTCACTTGTCGGGGGTGTTATAAATTTTAAATTTACACTTGTTAAATCTTATTTATTGAAATGAATATTTGAACTTTAACTAACAACACATATCTAAGTAATTCGTGAGATAAACGCAATATTTCCATGTTATCATTTATTAAATAAGACCAAGTAAACTAAAACTATAACTTCCGTAGCAATGTTATAAGATACCGATCAATTTGTTGGGTGTCATAGGAACGCGATACGGCCCATAATATCGTGTGGACCAAGCCGAGAAATTATATAATTGAACTCACAGGGAAGTACCTACGATAGCACCGCATAAATTGATTAAGTAGCATTTCACTTGCAATCGGATTTTATTGAAGATGGTTAGGGAAAGTTCTTGGAAACTCAGAAATTACGATCTGCAATATAATAGCTATTTTATTGATTCAAAATCGATTTGATTAAAATGGTAATACAGGATGTAAACAGAACGCAAGCAAAAACGAAAACAGGTGCTCACGAAGATAGGAAAACGCCATTTTTTTTAAGTTCGTAATTAATTGCAAATAAAACATCTTGCTGACGCTGGAGCTCAACGAACTTGATTAGTTAGGTCATTCCACGGAGTTAAATGCACGTCATAGGCGGAGCCAATGAGTCCGAGTTTGCACGCTATACATTGCGGGTTTGAAAAATACTGACGTACCTATAAGGCAAATAATTATGTTATTGGATTATGTTAAGGAGTATAATAATAGCACTGGATAATCGAATTACGGGCTCTGCATTTGGCCTTTGCTTTTTATCCGTGCTTTGGAGAGCCGTCACCCTTGGTTATTTTAACTCACATCTGATAAATATCGTGTGCAAAACCGAGATGTAAGCGAAAGGATTTCAGACCTCATGGCATTATTATTCCAAGAAAACCTGTACAGTTGATGGAAAGTGTTTTTCAATTTAAAAAATGTATGTGATGTTGTAGAAAATCCCCCGACTGATTGCAGATAAATGACAGGAAAAATAATGCTGTAGAAAGATACAAAAGAAAAGTATATAAAGAAAATCGATACCAAGACAAGCGAACACACATGTTATAGAAAAATTTAGTACCTTTATCAGGAAATAGTTCACACTATTGAACAGGTTAATTGTTGCTGTAAACGTTGTTTATTTACACCTGCTTACAAGTGTAAACAAGATCTATTTTAAATGTATCGATATCAAATTTTCATTTTTAAGGGCCAGTGCATTTTTCTCCGGATTACCACACGACACGATTTTTGGTCACGATACATAATATAGTACACAGCACACGAACTGTCGTTCATACATTTTGGTACATTCTAGTAAGGAAGCTGCACTCGCGGATTGTATCTTCATCAGAGACTAGTACTGATTTAGGTACTTCACGTAAGAGTCGTGTGGTATGCCGATAAGAAGTTCTTACCAACTTGATTGGTATAGTGTTTATGGTTACTGCAAAAAAACTCGTAAGCAACAACATAGTGGCACCGGCCAAAAAATTGCAAGCAAAATCTGATTATTTATCTGAGTATTTCATGCTGTGTAAACAGAGTCGTTGCTTGAGTAGATGATTAGAAGCGCTAGGAGCCGACCACGATTCGTCGTGTCGTACGGTGGTCCGTGGAGTCAGTTTACGAAGTGAAGGCGATTCGTTGAGCTCTAGATTCAAATAAGCGGCGCTATCAAATGATAGCATCATAAAATTGACAGTGACAGGCCGAAGTACTCAGATTACCGTATAAGGCATTAATTTTATGATTCCGTTGAATAATTTACTTTCTCGGAATGTGAGGAGCATTGAGATAATATACCTACATGCCTATTTAGAGAAGCAAATCTTACCCAAGACGTTAAAAAGAGGTCCCATCTAACGTTTATAGATAGTTTGGAACTAATTATACTATTACTCGTCGCCGCACTATTTTAAATTTATCTTTTTTCAAATTTATCTTCTTGTTACATTGGTCATTTAATAAAGATAGACAGAAAGAGTAGAAACAGATACAGCGACAATATTTATTATGACAATCTTGTAATACAGTCAGCAGTCAGATTTTAAGGGGCATTACTCGCTTTAATTAATATATCTCTTTGGTAAAAATAGATGGCAATAAAGTGTTTAAGGTGTACTGCAGGAGCTTAGTGCGTCATGCGATGTAGCCTGTTGTAAGAAAGCATAGTATAGTAGGTAAGTATGATGCGGAAGGATTTGGAAGCCCGCCGTACTATAAATTAATTATTTATTGGGAAGGATCATGAACCTCAGTACTGAAGGATACGATGTATAGTAGAGCAGAATTTGATTTAGGTACGCTATATTTTTATGCGACCACTAATAAACTTTACATGATCATTAATTTTAATTTTACTATCCGCGACACGGTGCCCGGGGCTGTAGCGTATATTAGCGATAAATCAATTGCCCCGATCCCCTTAAGCCTTTTTTACTGTCCTTGTTAACTTTCAATTAGAGCAATTTTGCCTTGCAATAATAATTATGGTGGTTGACGCAGTATTTATTGGCCATTTTTCAAGCGCATTGAAGAGCTGCGGAAAGATAAATCAGTTTTCTTCTAGGAAGCATTACCTGTTTAATAGACGCAGATTTACGTACCGATTTCAATGTACAAACTGTAAATTTGCTGTAAAATTGTATGGCTTTCTATTTTTGTAGGTTTTATCAAGACCTGTGATTAGGAAACGATAAATAGACACTGGACTTTTGTTTCGATTAGATAAGATACGTAGATTAAACATTAAATAAAGGTTTTTGTTTAATATATCTATCCGTGGCTGCTAAAATACAATATGGTAGCCAAAACACTGTTACTATTTGCATAAGGGTTAGGATGGACCCTTATGCAAATAGTATAAAAAATATTATATTTTCTAACAAGAGCGCAAAAATATAAGGCTTAGATTTACAAATCCTTCTGGTGATGAATAAGTTGGGATAATTTTAAATACGTACAGACTGACTTATCTACTGATAAGATTTAATAATTCATAAATAATCCACTCGAGCATAGAGAAATGAGATAAAATCACAAATGAATGTTAATTTCAATATTTAAGTTGTATACAATCGACAAATCACCGCGATTGTATCTTGTGTGATCGAAAGAACCGTCTATTATCTAAGGCAGGGATGGCTAACCTTTGTTTATGCAATTTTTGAATTAAAAAATTTTGGCGCCACGTGCCAGTAAAAATCCAAAATATTGTTGATTATTTAGCTACAAAATATGCTGAAAAAAAAAACAAAAATTGAATAAGCTTATCCGAAAAACAAGCGAAGCGAGCTCGAAATATTTGGTTATGTCGACGGATAATTATTGTTAGTTAATAAACTGGTGCAGATGAAAAAGAGAAATAGTTTATTTGTATTAGCTAATTTAAGTTATTACGCGCAGAACTAATTATTATTAGTCGTATGTCACTGTTGGCATATAACATTGAAGCTATGGGTTTGCCAGCCCTGATTTATGGATTTGAGTGACCTCTAACATAGGGGCGATATTTAGTGGGTACGCATTGTTCGACACAATGATAATAATTGTAGGTGGTGGCTTGAGTTTGTTTAAAATTGATTTCGGCGATGAACTCGGGTTAGATGGCTCTTTATTATAGGTTGTCGGCTGCGCTTGCCTACGGGATAGAGATTCTCGCCTGAATATTAAAAGATCACGGCGTTAAACTACGATGAAATTACTTAAATATCTTCTTTACATATCTTTTTTCTTTCATACATACACACAGTAATATTATTATAGGTGCAAAAGTGTTTTTGTTTATGCTTTGTTTTCTATATTTATTTTCTTTGTTTATATTCTTTGTTATTCACTAGGTGAACAGACGATATCAAACGGATTGCAGGGAACCGGTATTCTAGGTGGTAAGATCACGGACGTGTAATTGAGTCTCTACAAGAGATTCATATCGAGCAACGGACGTCCATCGGTTGACAACGATGACGTCCTTCTACCTCGTAGCGACTGAGTAGGGATTGACGTCAAGATTTTTAACCGTCGACCCAAAAAGAGGGGTGTGATAAGTTTGACGTGTGTATCTGCCTATCTGTCTGTGGCATCGTAGCTCCTAAACTAATGAAACGATTTTAATTAAGTTTTTTTGTTTGAAAGGTGGCTTGATCGAGAGTTAGTTATAATCCAAGAAAATCGGTTCAGCCGTTTGAAAGTTCAGCTCTTTTCTAGTTACTGTAACCTTCACTTGTCTGGGGTGTTATAAATTTTTAATTTACACTTGTATGCTAAAAGGACCGTTTTAACATAGACTACATTTTATCCCAGAGCAATAAAACTACTAAAAACAATATTTCTTCTGTTGCAGGTCCCAGTTTGGAGTTACAGCCACAGAATCATAGAAGTGAAGTTAAATAAGTCACAAAGAAATCAAAGAAAAAAAAAGAAAGCAAAGACCAAATATGTACCACATTTGTCAAATAAAACAA